>NC_068422.1:71877212-72009712 GCF_023373465.1 Oncorhynchus keta | reverse complement strand
AAATACCAATCAGCTTCTCATTTCTAC
This sequence comes from Oncorhynchus keta, assembly GCF_023373465.1. Taxonomy (NCBI): domain Eukaryota; kingdom Metazoa; phylum Chordata; class Actinopteri; order Salmoniformes; family Salmonidae; genus Oncorhynchus; species Oncorhynchus keta. Next base: position 72,009,685 of record NC_068422.1, on the reverse strand, counting down.
TCACCCTAGTTGTTGGCGAACCAATCATATTCTCTATCTATGATATCACCACTCCACAAAACTGAAGTACAATCTCTATCTAGCATGCTGATGGATATAGACCAAAGAGACACTGGAGAGCTGTGTAGTGGTTCTGAGAACTGAAGAACAAACAGACAGGCACGATGAATGGTGGAGTTCTGCTGCCTCGAGACACCGAAAAATAAGTGTGAGACAAATGTCTGTGACAGCTAAAACAAGCAGCCATTGTGAGCATAATGAACTGGAGAAAACAGCCAGCAGGCTAAATGCAGCTGATGATTGGAGGAGAGGTGACCATGTGACTGTTTTAGATCAATAACAATGACATCAGAGGAGATGAGAAGCAGAGAGACATTAAACTAAAATGATCTATCATCTACTACACACGCACACACACACACACACACACACACACACACACACACACACACACACACACACACACACACACACACACACAGAGCTTCTAGTTTTCTAAACCCCCCCATTTCTCTTCGGTGTCCTTGAGACACATACATGTATAGGCTACACAGTAACATACACTAACGCATACTCAGTTCACTGCACACGGCCTCTCTGACAGAGTACTTCATAGTTTCATCTGCCTCTATATTCAGAGCAACTCTCATGCTGTAAGAATCCCAGAGGAATAGGTCATGTGGAGCTGCATGAACTAATTTATATTCTGTTCTTTACTGTGTTTGCGATCGGGATGCCTTTCAACCATAGCCAATTGATCTATTATACAGTAGGGAAACAAACTGCACTCACAGTACCACTGCGTGCTGTTGTAAACTATTTTTGGAGAACCTTGGGAAAACATAATTGACTGAAGTGGCATAGAGAAAGGAAGCTTTTAGAGGCATTAAGTGACTTCAGGGAGTTGACAGTCCCTGCTGACTTGATTTACTTTGTTAAATGAGTTACAGTATGGTGACCATTGGGGGAGGTGGCAGGTAGACTAGTGGTTAAGAGCGTTCCACAGGGATGCTGGCCCATGTTGACTCCAATGCTTCCCCCAGTTGTGTCCATTTGGTGGTGGACCATTCTTGATACACACGGGAAACTGTTGAGCATTAATTACCCGGCTGCTTTGCAGTACTTGACACACTCAAACCAGTGCGCCTGGCACCTACTACCATATCCTGTTCAAAGGCACTTACATATTTGGTCCTGCCCATTCACCCTCTAAATGGCACACATACACAATCCATGTCTTAATTCTCTCAAGGCTTAAAAATATTTGATATTTATTTAACCTGTCTCCTCCCCTTCACCTACATAGATTGAAGTGGATTTAACAAGGAATAACAATAAGGGATCATAGCTTTCACCTGGATTCACCTGGTCAGTCTATGTCTTTGAAATGTTCCTAATGTTTTGTCCACTCAGTGTATACTGTGTGCTATACATGTGACAGACAGGAAGTTCTGGAAACTTAATCCAGGGCCTCTGGGTTACGTGGTCAGCATGTTTGAGCTGTATAGAGCGGTTCACAACATACATGTCCCCTAGTCTGTTTTCTTTCCATAAAAATATCAGGATACGTGAGAGGCGTACACCTTGACCTCACCTTGTGTGTACATGAGTTTTATGTTTGTGGTTAAGAGACGTGCATGTCTGTATGTGTGTGATCCATAACTTACCTCCTCTCATCACATGTATGTGCATAGCTTGACCCTTCTCCTCATTATCGTCCCCAGGCCACCACCAGCCACCCATGGCCAGAGGAGGCTACATGCGCTCCCCCTCGTGGACCCGTTGCAGCAAGGCTGAGCCCCCCAGGGAGAGGAAGCACCACAGTGACTCCGACACCACCGCAGAGCCCTTAATGAAGCTGGAAAGGCCTAAGCAGCCCTGAGAGCCCACGGGTCTGGCCCGGAAAGAGAGAGGCCCAGAGCGGACACACCGAGAGCGGGCACAGAGACCACACCAACTGCCCCAACCCCTGGTCTGGGCACTGAGACAACCATGGTGCTGAAGACACTACAGACAGACTGAGCTCTCGATGCTGTGCACTGTATTATAAACTTAACATGAAACAACGGCTGTGAGTGAAATACACACAGACACAGATGCAAACACACAAAATGACACACGGATATCTTCAAAACCACACACACGTACACACATGCTATTTATTGTGTTTTCCATGCAAGGGGTTCCACTGGCACAAACACTGGAGGTCCAGTGTGATTTTTGAGGCTTTGTTTGGGGTGAACATCAGGGTATAAGGCTGTCCCTGTGTGGGGAGAATGCTTGGCTAAAAGCCTCCCTATCCCTGCAGCATCTTAGGGGTGGGGGAGTGGGCTTGGAGGGGTGGGACGGACCCTGAAATCTGTGACAACCTCGGCTACAAAATATCATGTGGCGAAGTTAACAAGAATACCCACTCCAGTCAAATAAATGACTGGAATATGGATGACATTATGCGATAGTACAGCAGGCTATCTGGAAGTCTTCTTTGTAATTAGAATAAGAGTCCAACCTGAATCTATTGCACAATGTTCTTCCTTAAAGTACCAGGGCCATCTGCTCTCTGAATGACTTTCTGTAGGTTGTACCTAACAGGAGGCAATGAGCAGTGTTTCAGTGGGGCCACTCTCCATCGCTCTCTTTTATTTCCATCCTCTCCCTCTCTCTCTTCTTCTACCTCTCTCTACCTGAGAGGAAACCGGTGTGGCCACAGTAAACTAAATGTATTTGCAGATATATGAGAAACGACAGCAGCCCTTCTCACCAACATTACATTCAACACTGTGGATCTTGTCCTTTGCCAAACCAAGTGATGTGGGGATGAGTGGTGAAAAAAATAAACAATTTCATGCAAACAAAGTGAATTTTCTCTGTGGGTGATTTTTGCATTAGAGCACTAACCAAACATTGTGTAGGTTGTCTGATAGGGTATTATGAGCAGCAGTCTGAGCCTTTCATTATTTATGCTCAACAGACCAAACAAACAAACTCTCTGATTCCTGCCAGGAACACTGTGGAGGAAGAAAACCCAGCATCAGCAACATGAAAACAGTTCAATTGAAACCACATTGAAATACTTCAGAGTACACACTTAATCACACAGTGGACAGAGAAGTATTGAATAGCAATAATGTTTAAACGGTCAAAGGAATATCCTTAATTTACTCTCGTCAGCTTCGCCAAAATCAATGGGCTCTGGCAGCTCTGTAGAGGTTTAAAATGTCTGCTTTTTAAATGGTGACTGCAGGTTCCTAACTGAGCAGATAGAGGGCAGAACAGAATAAAGTGGGGAATGCAGATGGACTTACAGTATACAGTCATACAGATATCCATAAACAGCTTTATACCACGGCATTGTTGAATACTCGTTTCTGATTGGCTTGATGTGCATTCTCGAGTGTGCATTATTTAAGTGATAATGCCCGAGAAGCTGGTGTTTGGAGGATATATTATGTGCATTCTCGAGCGTGCATTATTTAAGTAATAATGCCCGAGAAGCTGGTGTTTGGAGGATAAATTATGTGCATTCTCGAGCGTGCATTATTTAAGTAATAATGCCCGAGAAGCTGGTGTTTGGAGGATATATTATGTGCATTCTCGAGCGTGCATTATTTAAGTGATAATGCCCGAGAAGCTGGTGTTTGGAGGATATATTATGTGCATTCTCGAGCGTGCATTATTTAAGTGATAATGCCCGAGAAGCTGGTGTTTGGAGGATATATTATGTGCATTCTCGAGCGTGCATTATTTAAGTAATAATGCCCGAGAAGCTGGTGTTTGGAGGATATATTGGTACAGGTGCTGTTAGGCCCGAGACGAAGTGGAGGGCCGGCAAACCGTGCCAATATATCCTCTAAACACCGGCTTCTCGGGCATTATCACTTTTATACAATGGGTCACCAACATATTATGGGCTCTCCGGAGGGTGGTATGGCCTGCACAACGCATCACCAGGGGAAAACGGCCTGCCCTCCAGGACACCTACAGCACCCGACGTCACATTTTCACAGGAAGGCCAAAAAGATAATCAAGGACAACAACCACATGAGCCACGGCCTGTTCCTGCCACTATCATCCAGAAGGCGAGTCAATACAGGTGCATCAAAGCTGGGACTGAGAGACTGAAAAATAACTTCTAAATCTCAAAGCCATCAGACCGTTATACAGCCGTCACTAACACAGAGAGGCTGCTGCCAACATAGAGAACTTAAAATCAGTGGCCACTCTAACAAATGGATCACTAGTCACTTGATTAATGCTACTTTAATAATGATGTTTACATATCTGGCATTACTCATCTCATATGTATATACTGTATTTTAAACCATTTATTGCATCTTGCCTATATGCTACTCGGTCATTGCTCATCCATATATTTATATGTACATATTCTTATTCCATCCCTTTACTTAGATTTGTGTGTATTGGGTAGTTGTTGTGGAATTGTTAGATTGTTGTTGCTATTCCTGCACTGTCGGAAATAACGCACAAGCATTTCGCTACACTCGTAATAACATCTGCTAACCATGTGTAAGTGACCAATAGAATTTGATTTGATATTCAAATAATGATTGACAATTTCATTAAAAACCTCATTTTCATTTATTTATTTATTCAGAATATTTCATCCTTCCACAAGATATAGTCCTGTCACAAATCTAGGGTTGCTACCCCAGCCGGCTGGTCGTTCGTTCTATCGGTTCGGTTGCCAGAGACGCAACTCAGTCGTTCAGCATTTTTGTTCTGTATCTATGAACGTGACCCCGTCGTTCATTCTAAATGTTCCATTGCCACACTGGCTCGCAATGTTCATATCCCTTGCTTACTAGCTAGCCAACTACAGCTACTTTACAGTCACGTCAAAAAGTACAGCCAGAATAGCAGCAAAGTAGCAACATGTACAGGAACTACAGGAGGCTGTTGAGGGGAGGATAGCTCATAATAATGGCTGAAATTGAGTGAATGGTATCCTTAGCAGCATATAAATGGGGATCCATAAGAAATACAAATACCATTTAATTTATTCCGTTACAGCCATTACCGTGAGCCCATCCTCCCTAATTAAGGTGCCACCAACCACCAACACACAGAGGCATGGACTGTGTACATGTAACTGCCAAAATAAACCCGAGGAATGAGTAAATGAGGAATACCAAGTTCATAGAAAGCAGGTGCTTCCACACAGGTGTCGTTCCTGAGTTAATTAAGCAATTAAAATCCCATCATGCTTAGGCTGGTGTATAATATTGCTGGGAAAGCCATTCTTTTTGGCTACAATCCACAGGGCAGGCATGCTCACTGAATGGTTTGACGAGCATTAAACGATGTAAACTATATGCCATGGCCATCTCAGTAACCGGATCTCAACCTAATTGAACACTTACGGGAGATTCTGGAGCAGCGCCTGAGACAGCATTTTCCACCACCCTCAACAACAAAACAATTCCAAATGATGGAATTTCTCATAGAAGAATGGTGTCACATCCCTCCAGTATAGTTCCATACACTTGTAGAATCTGTGCCAAATTGCATTGAAGCTGTTCTGGCTCGTGGTGGCCAAGCACTCTACTAAGTCACTATGTTGGTGTTTCCGTCATTTTGATAGTTACCTGTACACTACTGTATATAAAGCAACACAAAATGTGCCCCCTGTTACTATGGAATGGGATTTCACATCCAGTATAACCAGTGGCACAAATACTCCTGATTTAGGTCATCCTTACAGCACTGTGAGGTCAGAAAACAAATAATAACAACTCATAGATATGCATTCACACTGGGACATAAAATCTTGTTTTTATTGGTGAATGTCAGATGTTGATAATATATCACACAGCAAACTTCACAATTCTGGATGTATTGTAGTGTTGACTTTCATTGAAACAGTCATGTAAACATTCCTTATAGTGCTTTAAGCAAGATCACTAGATAAACTGAGCCACAAGAACCAGCAGTCAGTCAATCAGGCAGAAAAGCAGGATTGGAATTTAAACACAGTTTAGGCTACACCAAGACATCTGGAATGTACTGTAAAAACATCTGCTTTTTTGTTTACACTGACCCACACAACGAGGCATAGAAGTAGAAATATATTGTTTTATACATATGGTCCGGAGTGTAACAATGCTCATTTTATGTATAAATCCATGAATCAATGTAGGTAATTGCAGAGTTCAAAAAACTGTCAGAAATACTGAGATTGAGTGAGGTAGTGACACCTTTATTTTCAGCAGTAAAAGGTTCAAAACAACCTTCAGGAAGTGCAATGCAGATCGGTACAACATTATCTCATTACTTCTCCCAAAACCATCTATTCTGAGAAGTGAATACCAAAACCCCTCTACAGGGTTTCTCGGGGGTGTGGGGAGTAAGCACGGCTCAGCTGGCGTCGCTATGGAGATATACAGTACCAGTTAAAAGTTTGGTTTTTATTACTATTTTCTACATTGTAGAATAATAGTAAAGACATTGAAAACTATGAAATAACACATATGGAATCATGTAGTAACCAAAAATATAAAAATACATTTTGTTTTGGTTACTACAGGATTCCATTGTTTTGAAACGGATGACTATTTGTCTGTAATAAAGCCCTTTTGTGGGGAAAAACTCATTTTGATTGGCTATGCACACCCAGGCCCACCCATGGTGCGCCCCTGCCCAGTCATCTGAAATCCATAGATTAGGGCATAATGATTTTTTGCAATCAACATATTTCCTTATATGAACTGTAACTCAGAAAAATGGATGTGTTTATATTTTTGTTCAGTATACACACATATCTCAATACTTCACAAAAGATGTTTGAAGTTCATCTGTTGTCAGTTGACTTAGCAACATTGAGAGAGCATAAGAGGTGAGGTAGTGTATACTAGTTGTACTCAGAAATAGAGCTTGTCAGAAGCTGTTTTCCTGTGGGGGAAAGTGGGCAGGTAGAGGTGTGGCTATTGTTTTTCGCAAAAGACTGAAAAATGACATTTAGAAGACGTGTTCTCTTCAATTATACCTACTAACAGTTTGAACCTCAACCAGAAAGAGGATAAAATACAATGTAAATGTCATACTGTCCCACTGTTAGTCTGCTCTGCATGGACTGGATTTCTGCTGAGCTTTCTGAAAACCCTCTGCAGTCACATGGCTGTTTAGTTAACAAGTGTCAATGACTGAAGAGAGACATGGGAACATGGGTGCCTCAGGGGGAATCGGGGGGTATTAATACACACTTGTACATGTGTGAAATAGGGCAAATAAGCACCCACCTAATTATTACAATGGTGCAGCACACACTCACATAGACCTTCATGATCCAATATGAAATCTAAGAAAACATCTCATATGAGACATGTACACCAGAAACGGGTCATTTTGATGGGGGTGGGGGCCACAAAAAAACAGATCTCATGACGGGCCACAGTTGCTCAAGGGTCTGCATACCTACATCGACATTTTTCATGCAATTCTTCACATTTTGCCATTGGATGGAGAGAAAAGGTTGCAGTTTTAGAGCTAATTTCCTGCAATTCTACACAGTTTGCCACAGGGTGGAGAAACATTTTTGCAGTTTTTAAAATGATATCGGAGTGAGACTGACGAACAAAATCGTTGGGAGCCTCCTGGCCGGTATTTCAACCATAACAAGTTTAGATAGCAAGCCACTAAACGAACTCCATAAATCTAAAGAAAATTACTAACTGACTAACATAACAGAAAAACTGATGCGCAACCAAATGTAGAAATTGCACCTGGTGTATTTTAACTCACAACAGTAAATTGGGGGGGATTGACCCAAGGGCCTTCAAAATGGGGGCTTCCGACAGCAACCCATCCTTGATGTACATGATCACATATTCATACAAAAATTGTCAGACATACTCATCCAACACACAATGAAAAGGTCAAACAATGAATACTATACAACTAAACTCAGCAAAAAAACATCCTCACTGTCAACTGCATTTATTAACAGCAAACTTAACATCTGTAAATATTTGTATGAACATAACAAGATACAACAACTGAAACAAACTGAACAAGTTCCACAGACATGTGACTAACAGAAATGGAACAATGTGTCCCTGAACAAAGGGGGGTCAAAATTAAATGCAAGTCAGTATCCGGTGTGGCCACCAGCTGCATTAAGTACTGCAGTGGATCTCCTCCTCATGGACTGCACCAGATTTGCTAGTTCTTGGTGTGAGATGTTTCCCCACTCTTCCACCAAGGCACCTGCAAGTTCCCAGAAATTTCTGGGAGGGAACGGCGCTAGCCCTCACCCCCCGATCCAACAGGTCCCAGACGTCCAGACGTGCTCAATAGGATTGAGATCCGGACTTTTCGCTGGCTAGGGCAGAACACTGACATTCCTATCTTGCAGGAAATCATGCACAGAACGAACAGTATGGCTGGTGGCATTGTCATGCTGGAGGGTCATGTCAGGATGAGCCTGCAGTAAGGGTACCACATGAGGGAGGAGGACATCTTCCCTGTAACGCACAGCGTTGAGATTGCCTGCAATGACAACAAGCTTAGTCCAATAATGCTGTGACACACCGCCCCAGACCATGACGGACCCTCCACCTCCAAATCAATCCCGCTCCAGAGTACAAGCCTCAGTGTAACACTCATTCCTTCGACGATAAACGCAAATCTAACCATCACCCTTGGTGAGACAAAACCGTGACTCGTTAGTGAGTGAAGAGCACTTTTTGACAGTCCTGTCTGGTCCAGCAACGGTGGGTTTGTGCCCATAGGCGACGTTGTTGCAGGTGATGTCTGGGGAGGACCTGCCTTACAACAGGCCTACAAGCCCTCAGTCCAGCCTCTCTCAGCTTATTGTCTGAGCACTGATGGAGGGATTGTGCGTTCCTGGTGTAACTCGGGCAGTTGTTGTTGCCATCCTGTACCTGTTGCAGGTGTGATGTTCAGATGTACCAATCCTCTGCAGGTGTTGTTACACGTGGTCTGCCACGGCGAGGATGATCAGCTGTCCGTCCTGTCTCCTGTAGCGTTGTTTTAGGCTTCTCACAGTACAGACATTGCAATTTATTGCCACATCTGCAGTCCTCATGCCTCCTTGCAGCATGACTAAGGCACATTCACGCAGATGAGCAGGGACCCTGCGCATCTTTATTTTGGTGTTTTTCAGAGTCAGTAGAAAGGCCTCTTTAGTGTCCTAAGTTTTCATAACTGTGACCTTAATTGCCTACTGTCTGTAAGCTGTAAGCTAACAACCGTTCCACAGGTGCATGTTCATTCATTGTTTAAGCATGGGAAACAGTGTTTAAACACTTTACAATGAAGATCTGTGAAGTTATTTGGATTTTTATGAATTATCTTTGAAAGACAGGGTCCTGAAAAAGGGACATTTCTCTTTTTGCTGAGTTTATAAAAACAATATATTTTCCCTGTGACAAAGATGTGACGACCATGGTCTCTAGGGCCTTAGAATGACCACACAGGACATGGTGCCTTCTTAAACCTGACACCCTTTCCTGATATCAGTCTGTCTGGGTCATGTCAAGTGCCCTCCTCTCACCATATGAAGTCTCAACATGTCCCTCCAGTGGCCTGGTTGGGTGGGGGCCAGGTCAGACGTGGTGTCAGTCTACAGGTAAAGAGCCTGTTTGCATTGCTGCTCCTGGGGGGGGCTCTTCCGTCCCCCGGTCCTTGTTCCAGTTCCTGAGGCCCTCAGGAAAGGAGGTGTCTTCCTCCATGGCCCCCGTCCCATCAACAAACTCCTCATATGTAGACTTCTCCTCGTAGGGGCGAGGACCCAGCAGCTCCAGAATATCAGACTTGTCCAGAACCTCCTTCTCCAGGAGACGCCTCCCCACCTGGAAGGGAGACACAGGGGAGCGGATGGAGGTTAGACCACTTTTCAACCATGTTCTACAGTTGAAGTCGGAAGTTTACATACACCTTAGCCAAATACATTTAAACTCAGTTTTTCCACAATTCCTGACATTTAATCCTAGTAAACATTTCCTGTATTAGGTCAGTTATGATCACCACTTTATTTTAAGAATGTGAAATGTCCGAATAATAGAGAGAATTATTTATTTAAACTTTTATTTATTTCATCACATTCCCAGTGGGTCAGAAGTTTACATACACTCAATTAGTATTTGGTAGCATTGCCTTTAAATTGTTTAACTTGGGTCAAACGTTTCGGGTAGCCTTCCACAATAAGTTGGGTGAATTTTGGTCCATTCCTCCTGACAGAGGTGGTGTAACAGAGTCAGTTTTGTAGGCCTCCTTGCTCGCACACGCTTTTTCAGTTCTGCCCACAAATTTTCTATAGGATTGAGGTCAGGGCTTTTCGATGGCCACTCCAATACCTTGACTTTGTTGTCCTTAAGCAATTTTGCCACAACTTTGGAAGTATGCTTGGGGTCAATGTCCATTTGGAAGACCCATTTGTGACAGAGCTTTAACTTCCTGATTGATATCTTGAGATGTTGCTTCAATATATCCACATCATTTTCCTCATGATGGCATCTATTCTGTGAAGTGCACCAGGCTCTCCTGCAGCAAAGCACTCCCAGGGCATGATGCTGCCACCCCCATGCTTCACAGTTAGGATGACGTTCTTCGGCTTGCAAGCCTCCCCCTTTTTCCTCCAAACAGTGGCCAAACAGTTCTATTTTTGTTTCATCAGACCAGAGGACATTTCTCCAAAAAGTATGATATTTGTCCCCATGTGCAGTTGCAAACCGTAGTCTGGCTTTTAATTGGCGAATTGGAGCAGTGGCTTCATCCTTGCAGAGCGGCCTTTAAAAAAAAAAAAGTTACCTTTATTTAACTATGCAAGTCAGTTAAGAACAAATTCTTACTTTCAATGACGGCCTAGGAACAGTGGGTTAACTGCCTGTTCAGGGGCAGAAAGACAGATTTGTACCTTGTCAGCTCGGGGATTTGAACTTGCAACTTTCCGGTTACTAGTCCAACACTCTAACCACTAGGCTACCCTGCCGCCCCTTTCAGGTTATGTCGATATAGGACTCGTTTTACTGTGGATATAGATACTTTTGTACCTGTTTCCTCCAGTATCTTCACAAGGTCCTTTGCTGTTGTTCTAGAATTGATTTGCACTTTTCACACCAAAGTATGTTAATCTCTAGGAGACAGAACGCGTCTCCTTCCTGAGCGGTATGACGGCTGCGTGGTCCCATGGCGTTTATACTTGTGTACTATTGTTTGTACAGATGAAAGTGGTACCTTCAGGCATTTGGAAATTGATCCCAAGGATGAACCAGACTTGTAGAGGTCTACATTTTATTTTCTGAGATCTTGGCTTATTTCTTTTGTTTTTACCATGAGGTCAAGCAGAGGCACTGAGTTTGAAGGTAGGCCTTGAAAAACATCCACAGGTACACCTCCAATTGACTCAAATTATGTCATTTAGCCTATCAGAAGCTTCTAAAGCTAATAAATAATGTTCTGGAATTTTCCAAGCTGTTTAAAGGCACAATCAACTTAGTGTATGTAAACTTCTGACCCACTGGAATTGTGATAGAGTGAATTATAAGTGAAATAATCAGTCTGTAAACAATTGTTGGAAAAAATTACTTGTGTCATGCACAAAGTAGATGTCCTAACCAACTTGCCAAAACTATAGTTTGTTAATAAGAAATGTGTGGAGTGGTTGAAAAACAAGTTTTAATGACTCCAACCTAGGGGCATGTAAACTTCCGACTTCAACTGTATATACCTTTCTGATACATTATCAATGTGTTTGCCATCCTATTTATCCCCCTCTTAGGGTTAAAACCTCTTTGGGCTCGGGGGCAGTATTTTGACATCTGGATGAAAAGCGCGCCCAAAGTAAACTACCAGTTACTCAAGCCTAGAAGCTAGGATATGCATATAATTGATAGATTTGGATAGAAAACACTAACCTTTCTAAAACTTTTCAAATAATGTCTGTGAGTATAACAGAACTGATATGGCAGGCGAAAACCCGAGGACAACCCCCCTTCCTTTCCCCCTACCTATGGCTACCACTAGATGTTAACAGTCTTTAGAAAGAGTTTCAGGCCTGTTTTTGGAAAAATGACCTAGAATTTTAAGTTTTTCTAAGTGGCTCCCATTTTGGCTGTAGTGTTTTCATGCGCGTGGATAAGAGTGCATTCTTTGTTGTTTATCTCCAGGTGTAGACAATAACGATTCTCAGTCTTAAATTTGATCTGTTATTTACGTATTAGTGTACCTGAGGTTTGATTATAAACATTGTTTGAGTTGTTTGGAGAATTTTATTGGTAACGTTTGGGATTCATTTTGTATGCATTTTGAGGGAAACAGGTGGATTATTAAATGAAGCATGCCAGCTAAACTGAGTTTTTGGGGATATAAAGAAGGACTTTATCGAACAAAAATGATCATTTGTGATGTAGCTGGGACCTTTTGGAGTGCCAACAGAAGAAGATCTTCAAAGGTAAGGCATTTATATTATCGCTATTTCTGACTTGGTTGAAAAATGTTTTTAATACTTTTGTGTGTGGGGTGCTGTCCTCAGATAACCGCATGGTGTGCTTTTGCCTTAAAGACTTTTTGAAATCTGACAGAGTGGCTGGATTAACAAGAAGTTAAGCTTTATTTTGACGTATGACACTTGTATTTTCATGAAAGTTAAATGTGACCATTTCTGAATTTGAATTGTGCGCTCTGCAATTTCACCGGATGTTGTCGAGGTGAGTCGCTAGCGGAACGCCTGCTCCAGAGAGGTTAAGAGACTTGGACCTCCTCTCTCGATATCTCACTCCTCTGTCACCATCTCTCTCCTACATACCCCTCCCTCCCCCTCACCTTCTCCACCACATCTCTCTTCTCAGTGATGAGCTGGTGTGTGCGTTGGAAGGCAGCGTCTATGAGTGAGCGGACCTCCTGGTCTATGAGCTAGGCCGTGGGCTCGCTGTAAGGCTTCTCCATCACCATCTCTCCCTGCCTGGGGAGCTCAAAAGAAACCTGGCCCACCACCTCACTCATCCAAAACTGAACCACCTGAGAGAAGGATTGAGGGGGGGAGAGAGGTTAATTACAGTGTGTGTGTGTGTGTGTGTGTGTGTGTGTGTGTGTGTGTGTTTACCTGTGCGTAGGCAGACTGCGTGACCTTCCTGAGGTCATCCTGTGCCCCTGTGGTGATCTTCCCAAAAAAGACCTGCTCTGCCACGCGCCCCCCCCAGCATCATACACATCCTGTCAAACAGCTGCTCCCGCGTGAACAGGTACTGTTCCTTAGGGAGGTACTGAGCATACCCCAAACCCTTCCCCCGGGGGATGATTGACACCTGGGACAGGAGAGGAAACCAACAGGTAAGATCCTACATTCTGCTCAGGGTGAAATTGAGGGATAGGTAGAACAGGGACAGTAAGGAGAGAAGAGACAGTGGTTGGGGATAAAAAGGTGATAGAAGAGGAGAGAATGCTATTGAGGTGGGAAGAGGGGAGGAGATGGCCACACAGCGTGTTCCAGGTACCAGCCTACCACAGCATGGCCAGCCTCGTGGTATTCTACAGTAGTCTTCTCTAATGGCTGTAGTACCTGGGTCTTTCCTGGGGGAAAGGAGGGCATGTTTACAACCACAAAGTGTGTGTGAGTTTCATGTCTCAAGGCTGCACTTTTGTGGTGTTAGGGGAGGGGGATTGGTTACTTCAGGAGTAAAAGAGTGCCCTCACTGGCGCCGACAGACAGGCCAGAAACGTCAACACCAGTCAGTCTGACAGTTACATTCCAAAGATGAACTCCCCGTTTGAGCCCTGACCCCTGACATCCACTCTCCCCACCATCCCCCAGTCAGTGACAGTAGCTTACCTCCGACAACCCTCTCGATGGCCTGCTCAAAGTGCTTGACGATGATAGACTCGTTAAGGTAGCGTGCTGCTATCAGGGCCGCCTCATTACACACGTTGGCAATATCAGCTCCTGTATGTTGACAGAACCATGTACTGTGTTCATTTCGTCATTACTTTTAAAGGAATAGTTTGGGACTTTGGCAAATCCCTTTATCTACTTCCCTCACGAGCAAATTCTAACTAGAGTATCGCAAAGACTGGAAGTATTTGGGTAAAGCTAGCACAAAGACGAAGTCTCGCTAATGCTAGTTTGCTTTGGCCTGCAAAGCCACCTCTAACTTCCTTCATACTGGACACAGAGACATAAAAAATGGTATCCATGAGTTCATCTGACTCATTTCCAAAATTTCCTTGCCTCCTATCCCTATTACTGTCCTCCGGATACATAACCTTTCGTTATATAGAAGCTCTCGCTCAGGCTGCAGTTAGTTTCTATGACAGACAGAAGAATGCAGGCTAGTGAGGCCAGGCCAGAGCTGCCTACCATTGTACAGCTGGACTGGACTTGGGGGAAAATGTATCCCAGCCATCAGAAATAGCCTAGATCAGCCATCTCACCTCACTCACAAAGAGTACAACCACATGACATAAAATGTTATTGCAATGTTGGGCACAGCTCAAATCAGACCGCTATCGACACAGATAAGGCAATTAGGCAAGTTATGATATCACTGATAATGGCAAAAACATTTTGCAGTCAGTGCTTTTGCACCTGTACTTTTGCCAAGAATGTGACCAAAAATATGTCTGTGCACTTAAAGTTCTCACTTCTAAAATGGCTTGATTACAAGGACTAATTGTGAGTACAAAAACCACAGGCAAGCTTTTACTGCATTGCTGAGATGGGGTGATGTCAAACTCTAATCATGTCGGCACGGGCTGTAGGAAGTGGTTTCACTACCCAGGGAAAGGGGACAAAAAAAGGTCTTAATCACATTCATTTCAGCCAGGGCTGTATGGGACTAGAATATGGAGACTAGACCGTGGTCCAACATAGATAGACCAGGAGTTTTTCACTGACCACATGACCCAACTGCAAAAAACTCTGGGCTCTAGTTAGAATTTATAGCGCAGGGTTTTTCCTGTTCAGGTGAAACACCTTTCCCTAAACTCACAGGGCCAAGCTCGTTGCTGTGGTAATGGGGGTCAGGAGAGGCGGGACGGCACTGGACAGGCATGGCATGCTAATGTCATGAGATATGCCGGCTGGCTCAGGCTGGGTAATCCCTCAATAGACTGCGCTGAAGATGCTAATCCAATGACAGGGCAGAAAACTCATTCTGTTTGTAGGCTGTGTTGACCAGAAAGGAAGAGTTGTCAGAGAGCAGAGCCAGAACACCAGAGCAAAGAAAGCAAGGCTAATGCCACGTCAATACAGGGGACTCTATTCCAGGTAAACCAGGTTTAATCCAGGTAAACTACGCTCTTTGAGTCACAGTACTGAACACACTGATAAAGCATTTAAGTAGTTTTAACTGTAGAAATAAACATCATTGTGTATACCCTATAGTGGCTAGGTAGCAGCATCTACCCAACTCCACATACTGTGACGTATATGTAGAATGCACTGTGAGGTACTGATAGAGTTGGACTCTGAAAGAGGGGCCAATGAATTGTCTGATAGTCTGTAACAATGGCTGTGTTGATCTGTGGCGACAGGTAGGGACAGATTAGGCCCTGCTAAAGTTAGACTATCTGTACCTACTACAGTATTTAGATCATTGACATAATGTAGAGCTATGACAGAAATAAACAGGTCCAGGCCACACAGATGCTATTTATGGCGTGGACTGACTGTACCGTACCTATGTAAATATGTCTGTCGAAGCGCCCAGGTCTCATCAGTGCTGGGTCCAGGATGTCTGGTCGGTTGGTTCCAGCCAAGACGACCACGTTAGTGCTGGTGTTGAACCCTACAGACCCAACAGAGAAGTGATGGGGAAAAAACAGTTGAGATTGAATGGAAGGGTAACATAATAAACAGGACACAGATAACTATGGTTAATTAAACATGGCACATTCATTGAGTGTCTTTGGGAATCATTTCCCTTTTTTTGCTTCATTTAACCTTCATTTAACCAGTGTAAGACGACCAAACCAGACCTTACCATCCATCTCCACTAGCAGCTGGTTGAGTGTGTTCTCCTGCTCCCTCTGTCCCCCAAAGTTCCCTCTGCCTCTCTTCCTGCCCACAGCATCTATCTCATCGATGAACAGGATGCAGGGGGCGTTCTTACGGGCCATGGCAAACATATCCCTCACCTGGAAAAGGGAAAGGAATGGGTTACATTACTGCGTAGGTCCACAGCACAACAAATCAACACTTTAGCAAAGTTTATCATGCTTTTTCTATAAAACTGATGTCAATACAGTGATACATGTATTTATTCCCATGGAGGAGTGAAACAAGTGCGTGACCTCAAAGCAAATATTTAGACAAAAAGAGGAAAAGCTAACAGAAATCCACCCTGTTATCCAACTGTCCCTCTTCCTCCCCTCTGGGGTAATACTCACCCTGGCTGGACCCACACCAACAAACATCTCCTGGAACTCAGATCTGTTGACGGGCTGTGGCCTTGGCTAGCAGGGTCTTCCCTGTGCTGGGGGGACCCGACAACACTGCACCCTGGGAAGCACATGGTCATAGCTGGTATAAGTGGACACTCTTGTGAGTACTTGGAGGTTAGAGTGCAGTGGTGACTGAGATGCAAAGGAAATGTCTATGCAAACAAACAGCCAATTAACTATAATCTCAGCTCTTCATACTGCATAGACAAATTCAACTGCACAGTGGTTTCCTGGCATGGCCATGAAATCCAACACACTGCTATTTTATCTCTTGGTGAGCATCATCCTGAACAACAGGTTAATCCGAGTAGTCTTTCAGATGCTGGTATGGCATCTAAAGAAAGAGTTACTTTGGGGATCTTGGCTCCTAAGTCCTGGTACTGCCGGGGGTTCTTCAGGAAGTTGACAAACTCTAGGATCTCCAGCTTGGCCTCTTCACAGCCCGCCACATCCTTAAATCTCACGTCAATGTTGTCCTTCATGATCTTGGCCTTGGATTCGCCCATGCTGAAGGGGTTGCCCCGCCCCGGCCTCCTGCCATTGGTCCCTGGCGCATGGTGAAGAGCAGGAAGCCAACCAGCAACAGGGTTGGAAGAATGCTCATCAGGAAAGTACTATATATAATTAAGAGAGGAGAGATCATCATTAAGGGGCCAATCAATCTATCAACATCTCCAGGGTCAGTGAGAGCATGATAGAGAGGACCTTCAAATGAGCTTCAACCCCACAGCTCCTAATCTGAACAACATTCAAATAAAGTCTTCCTGTTCCCACAGCTCTCCACCCATCCCATGGCCTAGACCTCATGATGTCTCACCCGTCGCTCTGGCTTCCATAGATCACCGGTACTCTGTGTGTAGAGTCCAGGCCCATCTCCTGCTGGGCCAGCTCCAGGTTGCGTTCAAACGTCTCCACGCTGCCGATGTTGAACCACAGGTAGCTCTGTGACACACAGAGAGACAAGGTGAACACACTTATAACTGTTGGCATTCCTCACTGGTTAAATTCTAAGCAAAACATTATGGAACGTAAACACATAAGACTAAAGAATACATCTAAATCCAAATGCTTATCTTACTAACTTGTAAACTCTATACATGTCTTGATGTCCAAAGAAAGGGGACCTATCGATAGTGTAAAGAAAAAGAAAAAAACAAGACTCCCAAATGTCTCCCCTGTGATTATTTGGTACATACCACCTCTGACGTGTTGACTCCATGCACTGGGATGACTCTGACATACTGTTTGTTGACTACCTCCAGACGGTCCACCTGTACAGAGAACACATCAGACACATCAAAGAATGAAGCCCTCAGACTCACTGTTCCACACACAAACAATGACATAACAGCTCCAGGCATGAAAACACATGCAATAATACTTTACTTATGGGTCTTATAAAACGTTATTACATAGTAACTAGTGAAGATAAAGTAAACATAGCCTCTGTCTCTCACCAGTCCTCTAGCCAGGTAGTTAATTACAAAGTCCTTCCAGGAGACCTCCTTCCCAGTCTCTCGGAAGTAGAAATACAGGAACGCAGAGGCCATGCCGGCGAATCCGATCACGACATTGCAGAGAAAACAATGAGGGGAAACGGGGTGGAAATGATGTATACAGAAGACCGTCTCATCAACACACACACACACAAGCGAACACACACAGACACAGTGTCTGAGTGGAAGCAGACAGAGTGGGGCTCTGGCCACCGTCTGCCTCACTCTCATGCAAACTGTCAACTCCCCCATTAGCAGTATGATAAAAGGTGACCCTTTATCCTCTTACACAGCAGCCCTTCAGAAATAGAACTAAACTTTTTTTACTTTCCTCTCTCTTCCATTACATAACAGGCTGCCAAACAAGGACGTGTTTATGTAGCGTCTCTGGTTCAGATCAGGTAGATTAAAAGGGTGTAAAATCAAACATGAATGATGACAGAGTGCTGTTGCTACGGAGAAAACAGGCACACCTTGTTTGTTTACATGTCTGCTCTGTAGAAAGCGGAGGCTTTGAAACAGACCTGGAAGCGTGTCCACCAGTCTGATTCATCCTTCCTTCCGCCTCTCCTCCTCTCTCTCTCGTCACTTTCATTTTGTCCCTCTTCTCCTCCGCCCTGTGATTCTGGCTCTTTGGTCTTCTCATCTAAACAAGCAAAATGACACAAGAAATGAAATCACAGACAACTGACTGTCCATCATTGACATCCCAGTGTTTTAACAGTGTGCCAGTAGAGAGACAGGATACAGGCCATCAGTCATACCTCCGGTCTCTTCAGATGATTTGTTCACTCCAGGAGTGTCCGCACTCTTTGGGAAGAACTTCTCAAATCCTGAAGCAATTAAAACATGGAATTAGCATAGGGATTAAAGATGTAGGATGCAATCAAACAACAAGAAAAATGAATTGCACAGTCATCTGTAATTTCCATGGTCATTACATGCATAAATGATAACATCAACACATTCCTGGTGTGAGAGTGATTAACCTTGTGGGGGATTGGAACTGAGCAATCGAGCCAATGTGTAAATGCATTGATTTAATCCATGGGATTGATTATTTTTAATGTGGAACAGGATTGGATTAAGCGCAGGATTGGATTAACACAGCCTACCTTGAATCTCATATTTGAAAGGGTTAACATATCTGCATTAGGCTACTAATATTCAACAATACACAGTTGAAGACAATTCATTTGTTATTCACTGAATATTCTAATTATGCTCCCAAACATTTAAATGGGTATAGCAGCAGACTTACTTTTTAATAGTTTACTCTCTGTTTGTCAGCCCCTCTACAAAACATTTTTGGGTGTGCATCATTTTTTATCCCTTTTACTATTCACTGAATATACAACACATCCACACATCATAATAACTGATTCTTATTATAGTAAATAATATTAAAAAGTCCTTAATAAACAGATTAACTCATTGAACTGTTAGGCTATAAAAGCATCGATTTGGCAAAAGGCCCTTTCACGCAATTTGGGTCAAGACTAGAAAAATACGAAAGGCTCCGATACCGTTGCGACGGGATGCAGTTTGTCAAATTTACGTCAAAAGTAGACTTATTTAGCATTTTATCTAACCCTAACAAATTGTCCTAACTTTAACCAAATTATCATAAAATATTACGATAATTCTCCTAACCTGCTACGAAAAGTCAAATCTGACGTTAATTTGATCAAAATTGGAGAGGTCCCTTCTAGCCATGACCCATAATGTGCTGCAGCGGAGAAGAACCTTCCCCACAGAACGCAGCAACTCGATATGTTATGAAATGAACGAGGGGAAAAAAAGTTTCTTAATACAAGGAAGGGCTCTTTATGTGAGAAACTCTTTGTGACAAAATTCATCAAGTAACTTAAATGTAAATGTAAAGGCAAACAAGGCTTAATCATGCATTTGTAAATATATTGTAAATTTGGCATTAATGTGTGATATCATTACATGGTTATTTTGCAAGTTGACGGCAGATGGAATTATTTCAAGAAATGACACCCTACCTTCGATAATGCGCTAACATTACTGTAGCGAAAAGCTGCAGAGATGGCGGCGCAGCCTCTGCCCCAAACCTGCACCCCGTTCCGCAGGGGCACAACACTCACTGAAAGCAGCCCCATCATGCGAACCATATTTCGGATGATTGAATCTCTTCATTCACTGGTCACATTTTCCACGATGATCAGACAGAAACAATCTTTATACACTGTTTACTGTTGGTACACTGTTCAAAACAGCATTTAGTATGGCCACGGCACATAGTAATATTTGCATTAGCCTCTGCCACAGGCCTGGGGCCAAGGGCTACATTGGCAAAGGCTGCCACAGTGTCAGCTAAAACAACTCCTCACAACAGAATTCATTAATACATTATTCATGCTTAATGTCACATGACCTTACAATTCATGTTTATATCTGGATTTTCACTAACACATGGAACATAACACTTGCATGTTATCAATAACATTATGCAGAGAAAAACATAACACGGCCAAACACGCATTATTTTAAAACAAATAATTTGTCAACATAAAACATTTACACGCTCATGTGTCCAGAAGTATCATTGGTCAGTTCAAGGAATGTGCCATACTTTGAGGCGTGCTGCAAACCAACCCACAACAATACGGTTAAATAGATGACTTGATCAATGGGTAAATGCACAGTGTTCAACTAGATTTCCAAACATTTCAGCACACAATGTCAAATTAAGATATAGTTAATCAGCACATCATAATCAGCTCTCCTTGACTTTACCCTCTTGAATTTGTTTACATGACTGCCCAATAATTTTGTGAAAAAGTACTGCGTTAAAGTAAGACATAACATACAAACCACATGTTCTCTTCTCAAGTGTTTCAGCCAGATCATTTTGTGGTGTTCAAACAAATAATCAAACCAATTTTAGTGTCATTGTCCATCACGTAACACATCGTTTCACAACAGGGGGGTGAAATACCTCATGCCCCTAGGAAAGTAATTTTGAAGAACTATGACCTAACCTCACTAGAAATACCTGGCTCTTGTTATCAATGCCAGTTAAGGTCTGTAGGTGAATGTTAGTTTTTGTTAAATTGATTTGTTAAGATGAATTTGGAATTTAACACCTACTTCAGGGTAGTTAAAGATATAGATTGTTAGGAGGTAAAGACAGTTATGTGACCCACATTGCAATTCATGCCTGCAACAGGATGCCCATACAGTACTCTCACACAGTAAC
The DNA here is from genome assembly GCF_023373465.1 of Oncorhynchus keta. NCBI lineage: Eukaryota > Metazoa > Chordata > Actinopteri > Salmoniformes > Salmonidae > Oncorhynchus > Oncorhynchus keta. The sequence goes on along the minus strand of NC_068422.1, from coordinate 71,988,547 downwards.
ACACATACTGAACAACATTGGCTTAGTGTTTCTGTGGGCTATACAATGCAACCAGTCTCAGAGTATAACACTTCTTTACCGGATCATATAAAACTCTAGTATCCTGCTACCATCTTCTGTAGTCCACTGAACTGGAACAAAGTAACATCCCCACAAAAAAAAACAGAGAGAGAGAGCAAGAGGGAAAGCTAGTCATGTTTGTGTCAGAAAAATGTCTTGATGGTCCTCAACATAAGAAAAAGTGCCATGGTCGCTCCTACAGGTGGTCAGTCACAGTGACAAGGTTAGATCGACAGGGCTACGTGTCTTTCGGATACAGTGGATCATCGTGCTTGCGTTCGGTCATCCGGGCACATTTCGGGCAAGTTGTGGAATTGTCATAGAAACAGTCCCTAAAGAGAAACAGCACACAGGAAATAGCCAAGTGTCAGCCAATCACTGATATTATACATGAACACTACATAAGTCTTATAAACGTGTCTGCCAGTGAAGGCTGGTGGGAGGCGCTATAGGAGGAATGGCTCAATGTATTGGCTGGAATGGAATAAGTGCAACAGAGTCGAACATGTGGTTTCCATATGTGTGATGTGTTTGATACCGTTCCATTCATTACAATGGGCTCGTCTTCTTATAGCTCCTCCCATCAGCCTCTGGTGTCCACAGATAAGGGACTGACCTGTGGAAGACAGCAGAGCAGTCGTGGCACACTGAGGTGTGGCTGTCAAACGGGAACAGGATGTCTCCCTCCTTACACAGCTCACACATAAAGCCTTTGGCTTGGCACCGCTGGAGAGGGCAAAAGACAGAGCACAGCTCAGTATCACAGGTCTCTACAGCTTCAGCAAAACTTCTCCCCAGAATGAGTTGGGTTCTTCCTCACCTTTGTGACAGACAAGTACTGTATACAACTCACGTCACAGTCCAGTTTGATGTGCTTGGCAAAGGTAGTGTGGATCTCTGTGAGAGAGCAGCTGAGTCTGCCACTAGAGATGTCAATCAAATCCTGCAGCGAGTACATGTCATTGTTCTCCACAAAGTGCTGGCGATCATGGAGCTAAGAGGGGAAGGGAAATTCAAATAAATAAATAAATATATTAGAGCGAGAGGGAGCGTGAGAGAGAAATGAAACATTTCCATATCAATTAAATTAGGTTAACTGACCAACTGAATGTTAATTAACAGAATGTAATAACTAAAAGCATTGCGTGAAATTTGAGTCCCTTTCACTGTAAAAACAAACCCTTACTTGGGACAATATTTTCTAACACTTTATTTATTTTTTACATTTGCATATGAACTAGAATAATCCCCTCTGGTGCTGTATGTATCCTACACCATAACTGCTCACAACTAAGCCTACATACGACTGTATGCATGTCAGAATGTACAGTAGCTGTGTAACGTCGAGGTCACCCATTAACTCACATAACTTCCATATTGACATTTGTGGCCTAGCATTAAAGACCATTACCCCTACCTAAACACAGCAAAAAAAAAAAAAAAAAAAAAAAAAAACTCCCCTTTTCAGGACCCTGTCTTTCAAAGGTCATTTGTAAAAGTCCAAATAACTTCACAGGTCTTCATTGTAAAAGGGTTTATACACCGTTTCCCATTCTTGCTCAATGAACCATAAACAATTAATGAACATGCACCTGTTAGACATTGCCCTCCCCCAGAAATGTCCGGGAAATTGCAGGTGCCTTGGTGGAAGACTGGGGTAACATCTCACAGCAAGAACTGGCAAATCTGGTGCAGTCCATGAGGAGATGCACTGCAGTACTTAATGCAGCTGGTGACCACACCAGGTACTGACTGTTACTTTTGATTTTGACCCCTCTTTGTTCAGGGACACATTTTTCCATTTCTGTTAGTCACGGGTCTGTGGAACTTGTTCAGTTTATGTCTAAGTTTTTGAATCTCATGTTCATACAAATATTTACACGTTAAGTTCGCTGAAAATAAACACAGTTGACAGTGAGAGAACGTCTCTTTTTCTATTGAGTTTATATGTACATATCTACTTCCATTTCCCTGTACCCTTGAACATAGACTCTGTAATCCATATACACTGAACAAAAATACAACTCAAAATGCAACAATTTCAAATGTTTTGTGTGAAAAACGCTGGATATTACATTTACATTTAAGTCATTTAGCAGACGCTCTTATCCAGAGCGACTTACAAATTGGTGCATACACCTTATGACAACCAGTGGAACAGCCACTTGCATCTAAATCTTGGCAGGAACTGGAACATGCGGTTGTACACATCATACCAGAGCACCCCAAACAGGCTCAATGTCTGGTGAGTATGCAGGCCATGAAGAACTGGAAAATGTTGTCCATAGCTTATGCCTTCCCATACCATAACCCTACCGACACCAGCAAACCACTCACCCAATCGACGCCATACACACTGACTGCAATCTGCCCGGTACAGTTGAAACCGGGATTCATCTGTGAAGAGCACACTTCTCCAGCATGCCAGTGGCTATCGAAGTCGGTTACGATGCCAAACTGCAATCAGGTCAAGAACCCGGTGAAGACAGCGAGCACACAGGTGAGCTTCCCTGAGATGGTTTCATGAGAGTTTGTGCAGAAATTCTTCGGTTGTGCAAACCCACAGTTTCATCAGTTTCACGATCGCACAGATGGAGGTCCATGTGGTCTCCAGGACATATTCTCTAAAACAATGGCATTTTATTTTATTTTTTACTAGGTAAGTCAGTTCAGAACAAATTCTTATTTACAATGACGGCCTAGGAACAGTGGGTTAACTGCCTATTCAGGGGCAGAACGACAGATTTGTACCTTGTCAGCTCGGGGATTTGAACTTGCAACCTTCTGGTTACTAGTCCAACGCTCTAACCACTAGGCTACCCTGCCGCCCGCTTATTGTAGAGAAATTAACATTAAATTCTCTGGCAAAAGCTCTGGGGTGACATTCCTGCTGTCAGCATGCCAATTGCACACTCCCTCAAAACTTGAGACATCTGTGGCATTGTGTTTTGTGACAAAACTGCACATTTTAAAGTGGCCCTTTATCATTCCCAGCACAAAGTGCACCTGTGTAATAATCAGCTTCTTGATAATGCCACACCGGTCAGGTGGATGGATTAACTTGGCAAAAGAGAAATGCTCACTAACACATTTGTGCAAAGCATTTGAGAGAAATATGCTTTTTGTGCACATGGACAATTTCTGGGAACTTTTATTTCAGCTCATGAAACATGGGACCAACACTTTATATGTTCCGTATTTATAGCCAATCTATAATTGTGCACTTATTCCTTGTGTTAATTGTTTTTTTTAAATATTATTATAAACATGTACATTACCAGTCAAAAGTTTGGACACACCTACTTATTCAAGGGTTTTTCTTTATTTTTTCTACTTTGTAGAATAATAGTGAAGACATCAAAACTATGAAATAACACATATGGAATCATGTAGTAACCAAAAAAAAAAAGTTAAAAAAAAAAATCTAAATATATTTTATACTTGAGATTCTTCAAATAGCCACCCTTGCCTTGACTGCTTTGCACATTCTTGGCATTCTCTAAACCAGCTTCATGAGGTAGTCACCTGGAATGCATGTGACAAGGTAGGGGGGTATACAGAAAACAGCCATATTTGGTAAAAAAACAAGTCTATATTATGGCAAGAACAGCTCAAATATGCAAAGAGAAATGACAGTTCATTACTTTAAGACATGAAGGGCAGTCAATACAGAACACTTCAAGAGCTTTGAAAGTTTCTTCAAGTGCAGTCGCAAAACCCATCAAGCGCTATGATGAAACTGGCTCTCATGAGGACCGCCACAGGAATGGAAGACACTGAGGATAATTTCATTAGAGTTACCAGCCAAAATAAATGCTTCACAGAGTTCAAGTAACGGACACATCTCAACATCAACTGTTCAGAGGAGACTGCGTGAATCAGGCCTTCATGGTCGAATTTTGACAAAGAAACCACTACTAAAGGACACCGAAAAGAAGAAGAGACTTGCTTGGGCCAAGAAACACAAGCAATAGAAATTAGACCGGTAAAAATGTGTACTTTGGTAAGTCCAAATTGGAGATTAATGGTCCTAACCGCCGTGTCTTTGTGAGACGTGGTGTGGGTGAACGGATTATCGCCGCATGTGCATTTCCCACCGTAAAGCATGGAGGAGGAGGTGCTTTGCTGGTGACACGGTCTGTGATTTATTTAGAATTCAAGGCACACTTAACCAGCATGACTATCACAGCATTCTGCAGCGATACACCATCCCATCTGGTTTTGGCTCAGTGAGACGATCATTTGTTTTTCAACAGAACAATGACCCTTCAGGCTGTGTAAGGACTACTTGACCAATAATTTGAGTGATAGAGTGCTGCATCAGATGACCTGGCATCCACATCCCCCCGACCTCAACCATATTGAGCTGGTTTTGGATGAGTCGGACCGCAGAGTGAAGGAAAAGCAGCAGACAAATGTGCAGCATATGTGGGAACTCCTTCAAGACTGTTGGATAAGCATTCCAGGTGAAGCTGGTTGAGAGAATGCCAAGAGTGTGCAATGTTGTCATCAAGGCAAAGGGTGGCTATTTGAACATTTTATGTAACACTTGATTCCATATGTACTATTTCATAGTTTTGATGTCTTCACTATTATTCTACAATGTAGAAAATAGTAAAAATAAAGAAAAACCTTTGAATGAGTAGGTGTTCTAAAGCTTTTGACTGGTAGTGTGTGTGTGTGTATATATATATATATATATTTTTTTTTTCTTTATTGTATTCTGCATTGTTGGGAAGGGCCCATAAGTAAGCATTTAACTTAGTCTACATCTGTTGTTTACGAAGCATGTGATAATTTAAACTTGATTTGATTCTTATATCAGTATGTTATTAATAAAAGGCCAGAGGGTGGTGCTGTTGCAGCCCATACTATCAGCCATGACCTCAGCAAAAATGGGTTCCTCTGAGTTGTTTAAAAATAAATACTGCTGCAAGACCTTTATGCAAGGCACTGGACACAAATGCAATGCCCTTTATGATGTTGTGGGGGTGATGTGTTGATATTGCGGGGATGTTTGCTGACCTGCAGTAGCAGCCGTGCCTCCATGGCCTCCTTACAGGTAATGAAGTAGGGCTTCATCAGTAGGATGTCCTGACGGAGCTTCTGCAGGGAGGAACACATTCATACACAAGCCATCAGTCACACCCTGATTCCATGGGCCAATGTCAGACACAACATGTTCTTTGGGAAAATCGCTTTTGAATGTGCAACCCACCCCATATTTCATGGAACTATTTTTTTTATATACCATAAGCAAGTGTTTTTCCTTCTCTGGCCCGACAATCTGCCCAATGACAGAAACAGCTGTCTATCTCCCTCAGTATTCTAATCCCTCACCACAAAACACACTGGCACAAATTGAACTGCTGACTGGTGAGAATCTGCTGAAAACAAAGGCCTGGTCTACTGTTTGATAGTACAGACAAGGAAGAGCTACCAAAACAAGTTCTATAGCAAACCCAGACTTCATCCCAGTTTATATGGAGTGGAAATAGAGGGCAAACCAAAAACTGTACAAAAAGACAAAAACATAAATTAATTTATGTCACAAAAAGAATCCCTGTTGCTGATATGTCACCTACCCTGATCTCCACTAGTTCCTCCACAAAGTTGAAGAGCAGTGGGTTGACCTCCCTCAGTTTCAATACAGGCCGAGGTAACATCAGGGCCAGGTAACGCATGGAGGAACGACATACCTGACCAGTGAACAGGGGACACTGTTAGAGATAGAACTGCACAGAATGCAAATAGTCAAACACAGACATTAAGAAAACAGTGTTTTAATGTGTTCTGTCTCCATGTGATTCACTGTGATAGGGTTCTATGCGCTCAACATTATTATTCCTGGCTTCAGGCCTGGTTCTTCAGTGATTTTTATTCATTACACAGTCACCAAAGGAAACCGCGGTGCATTCTCTTTACCAGCTGCTCATCATGTAATATAATGTAGAGTTTGTTGAAGTGCCTCGCTGTGTGAAAAACAGTGTGCTATTAGCATCTCTCTTTGGTACCTTGCGTGGCTCAAACTCCCAGTTGTGGATGACGCGTGCAGGGATGACCGCGGTGTCATTCCAGTGGCAGGTGCTGCAGTAGTACTGGCCCGTGTAGTCACACTGCCTGGCCTCGCTGGGCACTCCCCCTACAGGACAACAGTGCAGCATGGGGCTCCGTGAGTGATTATAACACCACGCCACACAACTCTCACTGACATAACTGTCTCAGAGACAACTCTACAGTCACACACAACTCACTGATCATGCAACTAACACTGTCACGCAACAGAACAAACATTTCCCTAATCACAACATAATTAAATGCTTAATGAGATAGTCATTCTCTGCTGAGATGCTGAGTTGTAGTAAATGCTCTAGCTAAATCTCTTTAGATCCCCACAGAGGAACTCTAACACTTATTGGGCTCCAGGTTTATCTTGTACAGTAGGTTTAGTCACAGTCTGTGAGAGGAGAAGAATGTCCACACAGCCCTAAAGGCCATTGACCCAGAGGTCAGGCATTGCTTTTATAACTGTGATCGTGTTATTAATACAACAAGGGTCCATAGACATCATGTCCATATATTTCAATTTGTGCTGACTGCTAATTGGCTATCAAGTCGGTCTCATAAAGGCTGAACACTCACTTAGTGACACAGGCGTTCGGCACTCGGCACAACGGTAGTCCTGCCGGTCCAGCCCGATCTCTGGGCAAATGCTGAGCTCGTACTCTGACTTGTGGCTGACCTTTGACCTCACACAGGGCTTGTTGATGAGGTTCAAGCACTTGCTATGGCAACGGTAGTAACAACCTGCGAGAGGAACAGGGAGACAGAAATTAGTCAACAGCTAACTGTTTTAAAATTCAATATATGACTTAAGATTTGAGAGAAAGTTGGCCATACAGTATACCAATTCATTCAATCTCCCTCTCCAACTCAATTAATTCATCAGGGCCAACTTCGACCAATAGAAGGCCTCAAGAGGGCAGTGTTGCCTAGCAACTGAGCGCTATTCAGTTTTGGTTGCTGAGCAATGCTCTCTCTTATATATGTTTACCCAAATTCAGCCATACAGCTGCAACCGTTCAGTGTTCATGAGGTTTTACCACTGAGAACATTTTGGCTTAGTTTTAATGCACTCCCACCTGTGCAGGTGTACCAGGTCTGGATGAGACCCCAGATGATAGTGCTGCACTTGTCACACGTCTGTTTCACACTCTTGCTCTTCTCCTTGAAGAAACGATGCTCCAACAGCACCCTCAGGTTTGGCTCATCCTCTTCAGGGTCCTGTTGAGTGACAAGGAGCAGAGCCAATCAGAACCCAGCACAAGAGCACAGCATTGTGTCAGAGGCCTACACTACAGTCTGTTATTAATCAACTGAACGAGTTCACTGCAGCACTTTCAACCCACTCATTCTCAGTGTGAATGACACCATATTTAAAACAATTCAGGCAATCCCAGCAGAATCCAGACACTTCATGAGCTATAAGGGGTGGTTTCACATGTTATTTTTTAAGTTAGATGTGACACAACCACAGAGAGAGTGACATAAAATGAGGAAACAGGGACACGAAGACCAAAACAAGACTTACAGTGCCTTCAGAAGGTATTCATACCCCTTGACTTATTCTACATTTTGTTGTTACAGCCTGAATGAAACATGTATTAAATTGATTTCTCCTCTCTCACCCATCTAAAGACAATACCCCATAATGAGAATGTGAAAACATGCTTTTACAAAGTTTTGCAAATATATTGAAAACTAAATACAGAAATATCTCATTTACATAAGTATTCAGACCCCTGAGTCAATACATGTTAGAATCACCTTTTGCAGTGATTACAGATGTGAGTCTTTTCAGGTAAGTCTAAGCACTTTGCAACCTGGATTGTACAATCTTTTTAAAATTCTTCAAGCTCTATAAAGTTGGTTGTTGATCATCGCTAGACAGCCATTTTCAAGTCTTGCCATAGATTTAAGCTGATTTAAGTCAAAACTAACTAGGCCACTCAGGAACATTCAATGTCATCTTGGTAAGCTAATCCAGTGTATATTTGGCCTTGTGTGTTAGGTTATTATCCTGCTGAAAGGTGAATTTGTATCCCAGAGTCTGTTGGAAAGCAGACTGAACAAGGTTTTCCTCTAGGATATTGCCTGTGCTTAGCTCTATACCCTTTCTTTTTATCCTGAATAAAACTCACTAGTCCTTGCCGATGACAAACATACCCATAACATGATGCAGCCACCACCATGATTGAAAATATATAGATGGATATTCAGTGATGTGTTTGCCCCATGTTTTGGAATATTCTTATTCTGTACAGGCATCCTTCTTTTCACTCTGGCATTTAGGTTTGTATTGTAGAGTAGCTACAATGTTGTTGATCAATCTTCAGTTTACTCCTATCACAGCCTTTAAACTCTAAGTGTTTTAAAGTCACTATTGGCCTAATGGTGAAATCCCTGAGCGGTCTCCTTCCTCCCCGGCAACAGAGTTAGGAAGGGCACCTGTATCATTGTAGTGACTGAGTGTATTGATATGCCCTCCAAAGTGTAATTAATAAGTTTACCATGCTCAAAGGGATATTTCAATGACTTTTTTAAATGTATTCTTTACCAATATGTGCCCTTCTTTGCAAGGCATTGGAAAACCTCCCTGGTCTTTGTGGTTGAATCGGTGTTTGAAATTCATTGCTCGACTGAGGGACCTTACAGTTAATTGTGAGTGTGGGGTACAGAGATATGGTAGTCATTTAAAACAATTATGTTAAACACGATTATTGCACACTATTATTGAGTCCATGCAACTTGTAACTTGTGAAGCAAATGTTTACTCCTGAACTTATTTAGGCTTGCCATAACAAAGGGGTTGAATACTTATTGACTCAAGACATTTCAGCTTTTCATTTTTAATTCATTTGTAAACATTTCTAAAAACATAATTCCACTTTGACATTATTGGGTATTGTGTGTAGGCCAGTGACACAACATCTCAATTTAATACATTTAAAATGTAGGCTATAAAACAACAAAATGTGGAAAAAGTCAAGGGGAGTGACCACTTTCTGAAAGCACTGTATGTTACACACTAATATTGTATTGACATTTCAAGAGGTAGTGAATGATTTGTGAATGGTTTTCATGCATACACAGTTCACAAGTGCTCTGAAAACAGGTTAAAAAAAAATTTAAAAAAATTCTAAGTTGGTTGACTCTTCTACGTAGATACAACTACCTTCTTGCCATCTACCTCCCATGACTAATTTCTTACCCCCTTAACTCATGGTCTCTGGGTAGTTCAATACTTCCCTCCAACCTCCCCTCTGGTCTTACCTTGAGCTCCTGTAGTTTGAGGCGTAGGTGGATCAGTTTGACCACAGCGTCCTTCTGTCTCTCTGAATGCTCAGGCAGCTCCAGGATTAATCTCTTACACTCCTCTATGGCCATCTTTAGCTGCTCAATGTCCAATGCTACAAATGAGCCCTAAACGGGGACATACAGTAAAAACACAAACACACATACAGTGGGGCAAAAAAGTTTAGTCAAGTTCTCACACTTAAGAATATGAGAGAGGCCTGTAATTTCCATCATAGGTACACTTCAACATGACAGACAAAATGAGAAGAAAAAAATCCAGAAAATCACATTGTGGGATTTTTTATGAATTTATTTGCAAATTATGGTGGAAAATAAGTATTTGGTCAACAACAAAAGTTGATCTCAATACTTTGTTATATACCCTTTGTTGGCAATGACAGAGGTCAAACGTTTTCTGTAAGTCTTCACAAGGTTTTCACACACTGTTGCTCGTATTTTGGCCCATTCCTCCATACAGATCTCCTCTAGAGCAGTGATGTCTTGGGGCTGTTGCTGGGCAACACAGACGTTCAACTCCCTCCAAAGATTTTCTGTGGGGTTGAGATCTCGAGACTGGCTCGGCCACTCCAGGACCTTGAAATGCTTCTTACGAAGCCACTCCTTCGTTGCCCGGGCGGTGTGTTTGGGGTCATTGTCATGCTGAAAGACCCAGCCACGTTTCATCTTCAATGCCCTTGCTGATGGAAGGAGGTTTTCATTCATTCATTCTTTCCTTTACACGGATCATTCGTCCTGGTCCCTTTGCAGAAAAACAGCCCCAAAGCATGATGTTTCCACCCCCATGCTTCACAGTAGGTATGGTTTTATTTGGATACAACTCAGCATTCTTTGTCCTCCAAACACGACGAGTTGAGTTTTTACCAAAAAGTTATATTTTGGTATCATCTGACCATATGACATTCTCCCAATCTTCTTCTGGATCATCCAAATGCTCTCTAGCAAACTTCAGATGGGCCTGGACATGTACTGGCTTAAGTCTGGCACTGTAGGATTTTAGTCCCTGGCGGCGTAGTGTGTTACTGATGGTAGGCTTTGTTACTTTGGTCCCAGCTCACTGCAGGTCATTCACTAGGTCCCCCGTGTGGTTCTGGGATTTTTGCTCACCGTTCTTGTGATAATTTTGACCCCACGGGGTGAGATCTTGCGTGGAGCCCCAGATCGAGGGAGATTATCAGTGGTCTTGTATGTCTTCCATTTCCTAATAATTGCTCCCACAGTTGATTTCTTCAAACCAAGCTGCTTACCTATTGCAGATTCAGTCTTCCCAGCCTGGTGCAGGTCTACAATGTTGTTTCTGGTGTCCTTTGACAGCTCTTTGGTCTGGGCCATAGTGGAGTTTTGAGTGTGACTGTTTGAGGTTGTGGACAGGTGTCTTTTATACTGATAACAAGTTCAAACAGGTGCCATTAATACAGGTAACGAGTGGAGGACAGAGAAGCCTCTTAAAGGTCTGTGAGAGCCAGAAATCTTGTTTGTTTGTAGATGACCAAATACTTATTTTCCATTATAATTTGCAAATAAATAAAAAATCCTACAATGTGATTTTCTGGATTTTTTCTCTCATTTTGTCTGTCATAGTTGAAGTGTACCTATGATGAAAATTACAGGCCTCTCATCTTTTTAAGTGGGAGAACTTGCACAATTGGTGGCTGACCAAATACTTTTTTGTCCCACTGGAAGTCCATGCATGGGCAAACACGGGCACCAAATCTCACATTAACACATACTGATTGCCATTTAAACTGCACATAGACAAATGTATCCATCACAGTCGTGTTTTCAATATGAATTACTTTTCATGCAACCACACCGACTGGTCAGTGGTTCACCAACATCCAAAATGGCCGTATAAGGATTGTCCTTACGACAGGTCGAGAGAAGTGGTCCTCTGCCAGTCCCAGGTCCATGGCTCGGTCCAAACTCTGGCTTCGGCTCTCAGAGGAGAAGAGCTCAGGTCTCAGCTCTGAGAAAAGACAGACAAGAAGTACTGTAAGCATTGTTCTCTCTCACACACACACACCTTTTACAGAACACACATTTGTCTAAAAGGAGTTTCACCCTCTGAGTGGATAAAGCAGTCACAAGATACTGTTTTTATACAAATACGTGCTCTGTTTAAAACCAGAGGGAAACAGGGAAGGACTACTGCTTTTGAAGTGCTAAAGGTTGCTAGGTAACAGACTTAAGGCTATACAGCCTCAAGATTAACAGGAAGATATGGTTAACCTAACAGTCCCACTGTACGGATGTGGGCCAGACATCAGTTTACGCTCCCACAATTTCCACCTCACCTATTGGATTTAACAAAGGCTATTGTCCCTGATTTGCAATAATCTTATTCTTCTTCGTAAAATTATTTGGGACACGTTTATGCTTCTTCATTAAAGGCTTTGACAACAAAGAACTTAGAATTATAGTACAAAGGCAAGTCATGGCAGATAGGAGCTTTATTCTCTGACACCAACTCAAATGGGGGTTGCTGTATTATCAGACTAATCACACAGATCAAAGCATTCTGACAATCTGATAAAGAAAGTTCTCCTTGGTTTAGCTCGGCTCCCAATGTCAGCACCAGAGCATACACAGTTCAGCTTTTCAGGCACTAAATCAAAGGGAGTGCTGGTAGGCTTGGGGGCATGTAAACGGATAACATATTTAAAGCCTTAGAGGAACCAGAGAGAGGCTTTAAGCCATTTTGTGTGGTTTTGTGCCAGGGTACACAGTACAAGATATTGGCTGAGGGCTAGCCTCTGAAACTCTAAGCTTCTACATCTCCAAAGACCACTTCCTGATAAAAAGCTGCTTCCCAAAGCTTTTACTTTTGGCTGTAACAGATGCCTAAACACAGTAAGAAACCGATCAATTAGGCCTAAAGATCCAGAGGGACAAGATTCCCCTCCTATCATCATAAAAAAAATATATATAATGAAAATACAGAGATGCTACATGACATTTGCAATTTCATCAACCGTTAGCCTGGACCACAAACAGATGTCTACCCTCGGCAAGAAGCATTTTGGGTGTCTAACAATTGACTAGTTCATCAGATAGACCTAAAGCCAGAAGATATCATTACAAACAAACAACATTCAGCAGGTAGTAGTAGCAGGTAGTCTCAAGTTAGCCTGTATCAAGTAAACCCATAGCTAATCTCCCTACCTAGGCCTGCATATTGTTTGTACCTGCATACACCTCAGATGACATCATGGTAGCGAGAGACAAGATATCCTGAGTCGCTGGCTGCCAGAGAGAGCTGGAGGCAGACAGATGCAGCTGAAGCCTAGGCAGTGTTCTAGTGAACTGAGCCAAGTGTAGGCATATGATTACAGGAATCGTTCTGAACCACAGTACTACCTAATGCTCCTGTCTCAGTTCCTCTCATTACTTTTGGCCGACAACTACAGATCCAGGGTCAGTTGGTGTTGTTGATGAGCTCATAATGGTTAGGGCGCTGTTGCAAGATTGGTACTAAATCAGATATTAAGCAACAGAGATGGAAAAAACAGCAGCCTTCTTCCTCTTTCAGTCTATACTGTTGTTCAGCTGTAGTCAGTCATCATTTCAAAATGTATAGATTGTTCCATCTCTTGCAGACTATAGTTCTGCAGACAATGCTTGCTCTGGTACAGGTTACAGCTCTAATCTTGCAGATGCAGCCTAGCTGCACAGACAACATGAACTGACTTCACACCAGGCTACTGCACTACTTCTGCAGTGTCATCAGGTTGTCGGCCCATTCATTCTCCAGGCCTTTGCTGAGATGAGCAAAACACACAGAATCTGCCTCTGCATTCTCTTCTCATCACATGGCAATCACATTCAGCACTGGTGTTAATTTATTTCACATGTATACTGGGACCCATCAATGAACTAAGCTACTACCCAACACGCCAGACAAACTCACCATCTTGAGGTGGGGTTCCGCCCTCCTCCTCCTCCCCCCGGTCAAAGGGGTTGAGGCGGGCTTGGCGAAAAGAAGCAGGTCTCTCATGATATTCCATCTCACAGGCTACATCTGTGGAAGAAACACAACACATGGTCAGTCATGAACCAGAAGGACGAGAGACACACAGACTAGAGACACACAGTCGCTCTCACTTGACACTCCCTCAAGGACAAAGTGGATATTTTATATCCAGTCAATATGGCTGCATTGACATTTATTGCTTTGGTATTTGATAATGTGAGTGTTGATCTTCCCTGTTTTATAGACGAAGGTGAGCTACCATAAGCATGAAGATATGGGTACAGAGAATTGGTACTCAGGCATTGTTGATATGCCATGATGTCTTGTAGGGATCAGATATTGACACATGTAATATGCATTATCACAGACACATAACCGTAGCAGTCATCAGAGCTGCAGGATCAGCTCAGATGAGCACCCACACTGTCTGAAAACAAGCAAGACTCCCATTAAAAGTAATAGTTTAGAGGGTTGTCACTGTTTTTGCTTTGACTTATAACCTAAACATGTCCTCAAATACTAGTTTATAATTTTACATGCATTTTAGAAGCTATTTTATCAGGGGTGGGACCAAGTCACTATTATTCGAGTCACAAGCAAGTGTAACGTCACAAGATGAGCCTCAAGTGGAGTACCAAGTAGAACGGTTCAAGACTCGAGTCAAGTACAAGTCGTGCATTCTTAGAGCAAGTCAATTCCAGTCACAATTTTAAGTCAAGTCTCAAGTTTAACATGTTTTTTAAACTATACATGCAACGCCTTGTTCAACTACAAATCTTTATTTATTGGGTCTACCAGACATACCTTTGGATTATTTTGTCTACAGCACATTTTGATGATGTAATTGTAAAATAGGGACTTGCAGCAGTCATAAGGGCGTGACATCAGCAGAAGACACTCAACATGCTCAGAGTGTAGACCTATTTACACCTTGGTGATCCAATGGTGAAAGCGCCATATCATACAAAATATACAAATAGATTTACCTAATATACACCGGCAATAGCCTCTGTATCAGGCTGAACCTGTCCTATCTGAACAGACATAGGTAGAGGGCAAGACTGTACAGCCTCCACCTGAGAAAGCAAATGGAATTTAACAGGGGCTAAAACAGGTTATATAAGCACTTGGCACCAAAGACCATACAATTAGCAATTACAACCAATAAACTGGTCCTAAAATGTAAAAGGAACATTTCCACATCCGTCTTAAATCAGACTTAATAATTATTCATATTTCAACACCATGCATTCATGGAACAATCGCTTGTTCACGCACAACAAATATGACAGACATAAGACACAGATACACGGAACTCCGACATAATCAGGGAATTATGAACAAAGGAAACCATACATTTAAATAAACATTACTTCTACCTCATGAGTCTTACGAACGTTCAAATGCACTATACACATCGCGCGATGTGTATAGTGCACATGAATGTTTGGCTAAATGAAATGGTATCGATCGTATGTTTATCAAACCAGAAACAGAAATGTCTACGTGTTGCAATAAAAGTTATGGGGATAGAATTATGAAACGTTAGCAATTATTTTAGTATTCGATGGAATATATATTTACCTAATAGGGCCTATGCATTTCAACATCTGAAAGCAACAGCAAACGCTTCAACAACAGGAAAACGTGATGGGTATCATTTGTGAGAACGTTCCAACAGTAATCTGTAACAAAAACTTCGTAAAGTACAAGGTTGCCAACAAACGCATACAAAGTAGCATGATCAACTCACCTGGCTAACTAGCTTCCGAATAGGCATCAACTCACCTGGCTAACTAGCTTCCGAATAGGCATCAACTCACCTGGCTAACTAGCTTCCGAATAGGCATCAACTCACCACGTAACTTATTCTTAATGTTTGTCCATAGGCTACCAGACATACATTTTTCGGAATAAAACGTGGTGAGTGCAAAACGTAATGAAATAGCCCACTTCCTACCCGGTATCTTATTCTGCCGCTATACAACATTGTACGCGTTGTTTGTTGGCAACCTTGTTATTTACGAAGTTGTTGGAACAGATTCCTGTTGGAACGTTTCACAAATTATACCTACCCGGAAAAAAACGTTCTTCACTGGCAGGCGTTTGGAGAGCGCAAGTGAAAATTCCGCGCAGGATGCTATGGTGCGTCTTCGCCACAATAATACATTTTAACAACAAATTCCAAATGCCAGCTTCATAAGTAAATTACCCATTTCAAGCAATTGTTACATACCAAAACACCAGTAGGCCTATGATAATAAGTGTTGCCCAATTGCTGGTAAGTTTACAAAGTAAAGCGTTAATATTCTTGATCACCACATTTTTTTGGAGCTGCATATTTATTATGTCAATCGTCTCTTCCTACAATTAGACGTTTGCGCTGCACTCGATCGTATAGTTGCACAGCAAATCATCAATCGCTTCGCTAGCTCACCCGACCTGTGATGATTGACAGTTTGCTAGTCCAAACAGAGTGCCGCGTGTGTGTTTCACTAGCCAATCTGTTGCAGATTTTTTGCAAGGGCGATGCCGCGGCTACTGTCTCTGGCTGCTTGTGGAAGTCAATCCACGTATACTCTGTGCCACAAAAGGAGTGACAAAACATTACAAAACCTGGCCAGATAATTTTAATTAATGAATTTCAGGTCAAAGTAGTCATTTTCTTTTATATCAAGTCATCAAATGTGTTACTCGATTCGAAGTCATGTTACTGAGTCCACGACTTTGTTTTGCACAGAAAATTCGTATACAACTCGTATGACAATATTTTAGGTTGAAAATAATTCTATTGAACCATTTTTTATATCACATGCCTTACTTTTATTTTTCTACGTAACTAAAATCGGGAGTATGCCTCTACTGTCGTTTATTCAATTTAGACTGTTTTGGATATCTCCCTGACCAATATGGCTGCCATATCACTACATTCTGGAACTTCAAGGATTTCTGACATTAGCCCTCTATCTAGTAATGTAATAGTCTCTCAACTAGCTAGTTAGCTAACGTTACCTACAAAACGAAAGGGTAGCACGTAAGAAGGTTCCGAGTTTTAAAACATTGGAAGACTTGCATAAGCCAGGCAGCCAGCAACTTTAAACGGCAATGTTAGCTATGAAAACTAAAATCACTGTAAATATTAATAGCTAGCTAGCTAGCAAAACTGTCGTTAGTTTAGCTAGCTAGACTACTTGCTAGCTAACATTCCCTAGACAGGTATACTTACCCCATTGTCGACCTCCAAACAACAATATTTCATCCGTATATGATTGACGTTGGACACTTCAAACGCCGTGCATTCAGTTTTATTCGCAAATATATCCAGTATCCTTCTTGGGTTGTCTGTCATCAGCAATCACACATAATGATTCCAATGTTTTCTCTGGATGTGTCAGCGCAGGAATACTGCTCTGCAGCGATACCTCGCGGGCAGTTTATGTAACAGCAACCATGACTGGTGTTTTTGCAGGCAGTATTGGTATGCACTTGATGCATGCGTGCATGATACAACATTCGTAAATCAACCTGTATAACGTGGCATTTTGTTTCTTGTATCACTAGCTCTGGCTTAACTCCTCAAAAAATGAGCTACACAAATCTGAGTAGCATTTGGTGAAGATTGCTTTGGGACATTGCTTTTTCAGTCTTTATCTGCTTGTTTTAAACCAACAGGGGCATCGTCAGCTCATGAATGCCAGAGCAAGAAAGGAAAAGATCAATCTTGCTTTTGTGTTGGTGGTCATTATAGAGCCATTTCTCAAGTACCTCTTCTCATCACTCCTCTATAATGTGTTAATAGGGGCGGCAGGGTAGCCTAGTGGTTGCAAGTTCAAACCCCTGAGCTGACAAGGTACTAATCTGTTGTTCTGCCCCTGAACAGGCAGTTAACCCACTAGGCCGTCATTGAAAATCAGAATTTGTTCTTAACTGACTTGCCTGTTTAAATAAAGGAAAAAAAAATATGGCCCTCACTTTACTAACAGTGTCATATACTTTTCCTCTACCATTTATTTGTATTGATTTATTTCACCTTTATTTAACCAGGTAGGCAAGTTGAGAACAAGTTCTCATTTACAATTGCGACCTGGCCAAGATAAAGCAAAGCAGTTCGACACAGAGTTATACATGGAGTAAAACAAACATACAGTCAATAATACAGTAGAAAAATAAGTATATATACAATGTGAGCAAATTAGGTGAGATAAGGGAGTTAAAGGCAAAAAAAATGCCATGATGGCAAAGTAAATACAATATAGCAAGTAAAACACTGGAATGGTAGATTTGCAGTGGAAGAATGTGCAAGGTAGAGATAGAAATAATGGGGTGCACAGGAGCAAAATAAATACAGTAGAGGGAGAGGTAGTTGTTTGGGCTAAATTATAGATGGGCTATGTACAGGTGCAGTAATCTGTGAGCTGCTCTGACAGCTGGTGCTTAAAGCTAGTGAGGGAGATAAGTGTTTCCAGTTTCAGAGATTTTTGTAGTTCGTTCCAGTCACTGGCAGCAGAGAACTGGAAGGAGAGACGGCCAAAGGAAGAATTGGTTTTGGGGGTGACCAGAGAGATATACCTGCTGGAACTTGTGCTACGGGTGGGTGCTTTTTTCAGTAAGACCGGGTGGAAAAATGGCTACCTGTTGTCTTTTGCTCGAGAAATACACAAAGAGCCATCAGGTGGACACTGACCCAATGTTGTTGTACACGCACATTTTTCAAAATAAAAGCCTGAAACTATGTCTTGTGATACTAGACACATTAAGGAAGCCATAGAAAAAGGAATCTCGTTGATATCCCATTCACTGCTCAATAGGGAAGCATAGGAAGGGACTCTTATTTAGAAACTGCTGCGTTCCTGATTGGATTTTTCTCATTCTTTTGCCTGCAATATCAGTTCTGTTATACTCACAGACCATATCTTTACAGTTTTGGAAACTTTATAGTGTTTTCTATCCTGAGCTGTCAATTATATGCATATTCTATTTTCTGGTCCTGAATAATAGCCTGTTTACTTTGGGAACGTTATTTTTCCAAAAATAAAAAATTGACACCTGTCTTTCAAAGGTCATTTGTAAAAATCAAAATAACTTCACAGATCTTCATTGTAAAGGGTTAAAACACGGTTTCCCATGCTTGTTCAATGAACCATAAACAATTAATGAATATGCACCTGTGGCACAGTCATTAAGACACTAACAGCTTACAGACGGTAGGCAATTACAGTCAAAGTTATGAAAACTTAGGACACTTAAAGAGGCCTTTCTACTGACTCTGAAAAACACTAAAAGAAAGATGCACAGCGTCCCTGCTCATCTGCGGAAACCTGCCTTAGTCATGCTGCAAGGAGGCATGAGGACTGCAGATGTGGCCAGGGCAATAAATTGCAATGTCCGTACTGTGAGAAGCCTAAGACAACGCTACAGGAGACAGGACGGACAGCTGATCGTCCTCGCAGTGGCAGACCACGTGTAACAACACCTGCAGAGGATTGGTACATCTGAACATCACACCTGCAACAGGTACAGGATGGCAACAACAACTGCCCGAGTTACACCAGGAACGCACAATCCCTCCATCAGTGCTCAGACTGTCCGCAATAGGCTGAGAGAGGCTGGACTGAGGGCTTGTAGGCTTGTTGTAAGGTAGGTCCTCACCAGACATCACCTGCAACAACATCGCCAATGGGCACAAACCCACCGTCTCTGGACCAGACAGGACTGTCAAAAAGTGCTCTTCACTGACGAGTCGCGGTTTTATCTCACCAGGGTTGATGGTCGGATTCGTGTTTATCGTTGAAGGAATGAGCGTTACACCGAGGCCTGTACTCTGGAGCGAGATCGATTTGGAGGTGGAGGGTCCGTCATGGTCTGGGGCAGGGTGTGTCACAGCACCATCGGACTGAGCTTGTTGTCATTGTAAGCAATCTCAATGCTGTGCTTTACAGGGAAGACATCCTCCTCCCTCATGTGGTACCCTTACTGCAGGCTCATCCTGACATGACCATCCAGCACGACAATGCCACCAGCCATACTGCTCATTCTGTGTGTGATTTCCTGCAAGACACAAATGTCAGTGTTCTGCCATGGCCAGCGAAGAGCCTGGATCTCAATCCCATTGAGCACGTTTGAGACCTGTAGGATCGGAGGGTGAGGGCCATTCCACCCAGAAATATCCAGGAACTTGTAGGTGCTTTGGTGGAAGAGTGGGGTTACATCTCACAGCAAGAACGGGAAAATCTGGTGAAGTCCATGAGGAGATGCACTGCAGTACTTAATGCATCTGGTGGCCACACCAGATACTTTTACTTTTTACCCCCCCACCCCATTTGTTCAGGGACACATTGTTCCATTTCTGTTAGTTACATTTAAAAAAATATATATTTTACCTTTATTTAACTAGGCAAGTCAGTTAAGAACTAATTCTTATTTTCAATGATGGCCTAGGAACAGTGGGTTAACTGTCTGGTTCAGGGGCAGAACTAGATTTTTACCTTGTCAGCTCAGGAAATTGATCTTGCAACCTTTCGATTACTAGTCCAACACTCTAACCACTAGGCTACCTGCAGCCCCATGTCTGTGGAACTTGTTCAGTTTGTGTCGCAGTTGTTGAATCTGATGTTCATACAAATATTTACACAGTTTTCTGAAAATAAACGCAGTTGACAGTGAGAGGACGTTTCTTTTTTTGCTGAGTTTATTTACTGCATGAGGAAGCTGGAGGTGGCAGGCCTCCTGTGTTATGTGGGGATGCATCTTTGAGATTAGAGAGGATATGACAGGGTCTGTGTGTTCTGTGACACTGTATAAAGAGCTGCTCTGTTCAGGGCCCCTTGCCACAGGCTCTAAGTGTTGAGGCATCGCCAGCATGTGATCCACCCAGCCGACTGTCCCCATACATTGTAGAAGAGAGAGCACAAACAGCCTCCATCTCTCTCTAACCAGCGAGCTAGTCACTGCTCTTCCTGTTTCTTCAAGAAGTGCAGGTGTTCTCTTGAGATTGTTGATTCATTTTTTAATGTGTCAAATTTGCAGCACTCTCCACATTTCACCTGTTCCTCTTTGTCCTGCAAATCAATTGGCTCTAACCGTATGCACTAGAGTTCCTGCCCCCTTTTAGAACAGGGGTAAGCAACCGGGTTTTGATCCAATAGGGCACCACACCTGACCAACTAAACTAATTGATCAGTTCAGTGATTGCCTA
Source organism: Oncorhynchus keta (assembly GCF_023373465.1). Lineage (NCBI taxonomy): Eukaryota > Metazoa > Chordata > Actinopteri > Salmoniformes > Salmonidae > Oncorhynchus > Oncorhynchus keta. The sequence goes on along the minus strand of NC_068422.1, from coordinate 71,967,947 downwards.
AATTCAACTCCCCTGGTCTTCCAGGTCAGTTAAATGCAAAACATGAAGAGCCTGCACACTCCAGGACCGCCTAGCTATTTTAGACCATACAGATAAGTATGTAATTAGCCTGCTGAAGGCCTTCCATCTTGTAAATCAGCAGTGTCAAACGCATACTCATGCCTAGCGTCTGTTTTTTCCTTTTAATTAAGACCTAGACAACCAGGTGAGGAGAGTTCCTTACTAGTCAGTGACCTTAAGTCCAAGGGAGGAGCAAAAAGTCACACGCAACCCCTCTGTAGAATCAGTTTGACACATGTTGTAGATCATCCATCTTAGCTCCTCACAGCATGTTCTATCCATACTCAACCCATGCTGCCCAAGGTGTGCCTCAACCTCCAGGGGATAGAGATCCAGTATTTTTATCCAGCATCTAGGTCACCTCCACATGGGACAGTCATGCAGTGGAGTCCAAGTTCAACAAGGCTCTGCTTTATCCTATTTTTCTAGAAGAAAGACCCCTAGTCATTGTACTGTAATACTCTGTTCCTGTTTCCTGTTTCCACTAAAAACAACCTCAAACACTGAACACAGTGTAGCAAAACAAGACGGTGTATAATATTATTCTTGTTTAATATCCCCAAACAAGTCAGAAAAAGCTCATTATAAAGCAGGCTTGAACATGTTTATTATAAGAAATTAAGGGCTATTCGTCATCAGTTTATGAGACACTTTATTTCACCCATTTAACTTAGTGGTCTGGAGGTTTTTATCAACAGGATAAATCAACAGGAGGCCATGAGTTGGTCAGAGGGCTAAGGGGAGTGGGGCTAACAGTTAGCAAAGACACAGTGAGAGCAGGGAGGGGTATAGGGAGGGAGGGTTATACAGTACAGTGTACATGAGGCAGATAATAACCCTGCTTCACAGACAAAGCTCTTGTCAGCTGGGTTTACACAAGCTTGGCTCTTCTTCCAAGGTGTTCACCGGGCCTGGCTCTCTGACTCTTCCTCATCGTCTTCATACATCTCTCCCTCCTCCTCGGTGGTAGCGTCCTGGTACTGCTGGTACTCTGACACCAGGTCGTTCATGTTGCTCTCTGCCTCGGTGAACTCCATCTCGTCCATGCCCTCTCCGGTGTACCAGTGCAGGAACGCCTTGCGGCGAAACATGGCGGTGAACTGCTCGGAGATGCGCTTGAACAGCTCCTGGATGGCCGTGTTGTTCCCGATGAAGGTGGCGGACATCTTGAGACCGCGGGGCGGGATGTTACAGACGGCCACTTTGACGTTGTTGGGGATCCATTCGACGAAGTAGCTGCTGTTCTTACTCTGGATGGCCAACATCTGTTCGTCCACCTCCTTCATGGACATCTGACCTCGGAACACCATGGCCACGGTCAGGTAGCGTCCGTGACGCGGGTCGCAAGCGGCCATCATGTTCTTGGCATCAAACAACTGCTGGGTGAGCTCGGGTACAGACAGTGCATTGTAGCACGCACTGCCACGCGCCGTGAGGGGGGCGAAGCCAGGCATGAAGAAGTGCAGACGGGGGAAGGGCACCATGTTGACAGCCAGTTTGCGGAGGTCAGCATTGAGCTGGCCGGGGAAGCGGAAGGAGGTAGTAACACCGCTCATAGTGGCCGACACCAGGTGGTTGAGGTCTCCATAGGTGGGCGTGGGGAGCTTGAGCGTGCGGAAGCAGATGTCATAAAGCGCCTCATTGTCAATGCAGTAGGTTTCGTCTGTGTTCTCCAGCAGCTGATGGATGGACAGGGTGGCATTGTAGGGCTCCACCACTGTGTCTGATACTTTAGGGGAGGGCACCACGCTGAAGGTGTTCATGATGCGGTCAGGGTACTCTTCCCGGATCTTGCTGATGAGCAGGGTCCCCATGCCAGAGCCTGTGCCCCCTCCGAGGGAGTGGGTGAGCTGGAAGCCCTGGAGACAGTCACAGTTCTCACATTCCTTCCTGACTACGTCCAGTACTGAGTCCACCAGCTCTGCTCCCTCTGTGTAGTGGCCCTTGGCCCAGTTGTTACCAGCTCCACTCTGACCTATAGGGCAACAACACACTTCAAGATAGAGCTTCAGCAATGATCAACGCTGCATTTGTACAGGGAGCTACAAATTTACATCATTTTAATGATATTTGGGAGCATTTACTGTAAGTAAATAAAAGCAAATGTCTTTAAAGGAAATATTACAGACTATTTATGTTGTTAATGGCAGAAGAGACTGTAAATGGCAGATTGACTGTTATTGCCAATATACTCTTCTAATGCAATCACTAAGCACTGCAGCCATATTTAACCCACGTTGGACAGATACTGACCGAAGATGAAATTGTCTGGTCTGAAGAGTTGTCCGTAGGTCCCAGAGCGAACACTGTCCATAGTTCCTGGCTCCAGGTCTACTAGGATGGCCCTGGGGACGTACTTAGAGGCTGGGGAGAGACAGCAGATGAGGTTACCTGCAACGCCCTAATAAATACTACTGTATATCACAGTCAAGTTCAGTACAATAGGATTAAAGTGGATATTCAAGGCTACATAAACCCCAAAGAGTGAGTGAGTGTTCAACTGAAACAGGTCATCACAAGTATTTGAGCAACAGGGCTTTTAGTGTTGTGTTGTTTCTGGGCTTGTGTAGATGTGTATTTAGTTCCAGTATCAGACTCACATGAGGCCTCATTGTAGTAGACACTGATCCTCTCCAGCTGCAGTGGGGAGTCGCCCTCATAGTTCCCTGTAGGGCTGATGCCATGTTCATCACTGATCACCTCCCAGAACTGCACAACACAAAGACAAACATTACCAGTAACACACAGTTCTATACAAGCAAAATGTATGGAAACTTCAGATTTATAGTCGGGATCATATTGAACTGTCACTTGGGTACTTGGAGGTGAAATTAGTGGGGAGCTCTAGTAAAAACTGTTAGAGGAGTGGGGGCCAATGTAAGTTGGGATAGTGGGCGTCTAGGCTGTCTGTCATCCGTCCTGGGTTCTGCTTCATTGATCCATGACCCCATTTAAGACAACAGTTAGTCCAGCTGTCTCCACCCTCCCCCAGGCCCTTGGGCCACTAGACTCATACTGAGGTAGAGGCCCTCTCAGAGGGGACAGACTCCATCTGGAGAGGCTCTCTCTGGCTCAACACACACACAAAGTGTGTTACTAGGTAAAGAGACAAAAGAGGGCACTGCCTAATGAAGTCCCCTCGATCACTTCAAATATGTATACGGTCACTGAGTGTATAGGCCAGTGTGTGTATCAGACAGAGAGAGAGACAGACAGAGCCCTATGAAAGTCTAAAATAGAACACAGACAGACCACCGCAGGCCCACACAGACAGCACTATCAAGGGCAAACACAGGACACGTAGTTGGAAGGAGGATGCCAAGTGGCCATATCAAGTCACAGATTAGATATTGTCCATTTAACAGTTTCTCATTACTATGCAATAGAAGGTCCTTATGTGCAAAGTGCGGTTCTCCTTTAATTAGCAAAAAACACCATCTGGGCATTCACTAAAAGCAGACAAAAACACCAAAAAGATACTGTACACAATAACAAATGGTCACTCAAAAGCCCCATAGTGATCCCATATTGGTATCAGTGTGTTAATCCCATATTTGTGTCACTCAACAGCCAGACAGATGAAGTGACATTTAAATGTTTTATTGTACCTATATTTAACCAGGTAGGCCAGTTCAGAACAAGTTCTCATTTACAATTGCGACCTGGCCAAGATAAAGCAAAGCAGTGCGACAAACAACAACCCGGAGTTACACATGGAATAAACAAACGTAGTGTCAATAACACAATAGAAAAATATATATACAGTGTGTGCAAATGAGGTAAGATTAGGGAGGTAAGGCAATAAGTAGGCCAGTGTTGAAGTAATTACAATTTAGCAATTCAAAGACTGGAGTGAGATGTGCAGAAGATGAATGCGCAAGTCGAGATACTGGGGTGCAAAGGAGCAAAAAAATAAATAACAATATGGGGATGAGGTAGTTGGATGGGATATTTACAGATAGGCTATGTACAGGTGCAATCATCTGTGAGCTGCTCTGACAGCTGATGTTTAAAGTTAGTGAGGGAGATATGAGTCATGAGCCAGTGATTTTTGCAATTCGTTCCAATCATTGGCAGCAGAGAACTGGAAGGAAAGGCGGTCAAAGGAGGAATATACTTTGGGGGTGACCAGTGAAATATACCTGCTGGAGCGCGTGCTATGGGTGGGTGCTGCGATGGTGACCAGTGAGCTGAGATAAGGCAGGGCTTTACCTAGCAAAGACTTATAGATGATAGGCAATGATTTATAGATTAATCCCATATGGTGTCAGTGTGTTGACAAAAACAACCTTTCCTCTATCCCAACTGCTGTTACCAAGGGCACCACACCCAGTATGAAGACAATATTATGTCTGAGCTCTGACAATGGTGTCCCTCTTCCTCTCTCCAAGTGCTGTACTCCCTCCTTTCCCTCCCTCCCTTTCTCTCCTCTGCAGAAGATACTCCTTAGTTCTCTAATTATCTATCCTGTCCCAAACAGACGTCCCCTGCCATTAAATCAGTAATTAGGAGTTCCTCTTGTTCCATAATTATGGCTCTAACTCAATCTGGCAACATCTCTTCTAGGGGATAAACAAAGAAACAGAAAATAAATAAGAAATGGAGAGACAGAGATTAAAGGGAAACCGCTAGACTGCGATAGAGAAATACAGAGTTCGATGACTAAAGAGTCTGTAGGGAATTTCTGCTCTCATTCTCAGTTACGATCGATACACTGGCAAAAGTGTAGAATTCTTCCGTTGTCATCGGACTTCATCATGTACTGCATTAGCAATGGCAGATGTGTGGTGCTAGTAGACAGACTGCCATATCATAGTTGAGCATCAGAATGAGCTCACCATTGCAGTATATCAGATGACAAAAAGTCCCACTCCCAACACCCCCCACCCATCTCTCTGGGTCTCTCTTTGTTGGGAGTAACCTGAGCATTATGAACAAGTCATTTTCCCAACAACTGCCCCATTAGAGAAACGGTGGTCAGAATCAGCAAAAGAGCAGAGTCACTAGTGAAATACTCCAGAGGGGAGTGAAGAAAAGTGGACACATGACACATTCACTTGTTCAGCTGTGGTCAAACAAGTATGTTTCAGCTGATGCTGTAGTTGTAGATTTGGTTCTGGGTAATGATGATTATGGTGATGAGGCTGATTACGATGATGAGGTTACGTAGCTGTCCGAAATCCCTACAGAGCCTCCTGAGGCTCAGAAAAGGCTGCCTTAAATGTTATGAATAATAAATGTCCCGTCAGGCTGAGGAGACAGTAATAATTACCCCCCCTGTCTTTCACTCTGAAATGATTTCCATTTATGATCCACCATGTTGAACAAATCCATGATAAATCGCCTCCAGCTCCAGTAGACTCACAGATCATAGTGAACTAATGTCCCCAGATGGTCAAAACACAACAAAAGGGGAGAAGACCTGTAGACCGGTTTAGTTTTAGATGGTGACATACAGCCAGCCAATCAGGTAATGGAAGTGCAGGCGAAGCCATCCAAAACAGAGCAGCAACGAAATAAAAAGCGGTCTACTGTTGGCTAAAAAAAAACGGTCACAGTCACACACTGTAAAATCTGCATTACAGCTTTAGACAGAAAAGCTTTCAGCATTTAGGCAATATCCTTCCTGAAGACTCACTGTCTAATAAACCATCAAAACGGAGAGCAACCAAAACCACTAGTCAGTGCGATTGTAGGCTATTTGCAGTGGTAACTTATGTCCAGGTATCATCATTTGATCCTCCATTAATACAACGTTGATGTACTGATCCAGTCAAATAGGTCACATGTCTATCTATATAGGCTATCAACTACTACATCTACTGGAAGCTGCTTTGAGAAAGAGAGCTATACTTGTCATTGTGACATTGGCCTGTAAATTGTGTTCGGGCCCTAAGTGGAGTGTTTGCGCAGCTGGACAAGCTCCAACAGTCCGAGCCTTTGTCTGTCTGCCCCCCCACCCCCCCCGCAGTCCACCCGAGGGTGTGGTGGTTTTCAACAGTGTCTCACCACGCCTTTCTGTGCATGATACACTCGCAGTTTACAAAATATGGTGGATCTCTCTCTGTCCGTTAACCATTAAAACAAATGGTCACAGTTCCGGTCTGGTTAAGGTGTGGGCTCTCCCGGTTTACTCTATTGACCGTGTATGAACCAGAAAAAAGGAGAGTGTGAAATGCGCCTCTCCTTTTCCGTCTCAGAGTTTAGTTCCATCTACTCATCTCTTTCGCAATCTGCGACACAGGCGGGGATTCTGAACTATTCAACTAACCTAACGTTACCGAGTAAACCTGCCGCCCCACAACTTCGGTGTAACAAAAAAACATACGTATGCATTACATTAAACAAATATTACACAACCAGGCTTAAAATGGCACAATAGCACTTGCGTAAAAATATTTAAAATAATCTACTTTGTTTATACCTTGGCTCCGATCTGGTTGCCACACTGGCCGGCTTGAAGGTGAACAATTTCTCTCATCCTGTCCTCTGTGTGTTATGTACGTCTTCTTGCGGATGTTGGAGAGGGCGCTGGTCCCAGTCGCACACGGAAGCAAAGGGAGTGTTATGTGCTGAGTGGAGGTTTTATCTTGCGCAGGTCTGCTGTGTGGCGAAACGGGTACTCTGTTCCTTCCACCAATTGCTGACGTAATTTATGTTCTGGAGAGAGACGGTCGCTGACCAATGGCAGACACCTGCGGCAGTGCATCCCAGTGCGAGTCAGTGGAAAACTAACGGGACGTGGCTGACTTGCAGACCGATATTTCATTTTCGAACTGGTTCAAATTTGGTAAAGGTAAAAACCTCTTAAAGTTGCAAGTAACAAGAACATTTCCCAGGACATAGACATATCTACTATTGGCAGAACGCTTAAATTCTTGTTAATCTAACTGCACTGTCCAATTTACAGTAGCTATTACAGTGAAAGAATACCATGCTATTGTTTGAGGAGAGTGCACAGTTATGAACTTGAAAAGGTGTTAATAAACCAATTAGGCACATTTGAACAGAAATGCAATGGTTCATTGGATCAGTCCAACACTTTGCACATACACTGCTGCCATCTAGCGTCCAAAATCTAAATTTGCGCCTGGGCTGGAATAAGACATTAAGGCCTTTACATTTACATTTACATTTACATTTAAGTCATTTAGCAGACGCTCTTATCCAGAGCGACTTACAAATGCATTTCAAAGATGGTACCAAAAAATATGGTTGTTTTTTTCTTTGTATTATCTTTTACCAGATCTAATGTGTTATATTCTCCTACATTAATTTCACATTTCCACAAACTTCAAAGTGTTAACTTTTCAAATTGTATCAAGAATATGCATATCCTTGCTTCATGTCCTGAGCTACAGGCAGTTAGATTTGGGTATGTAATTTTAGGTGAAAATTGAAAAAAAGGGGTGGATCCTTAAGAGGTGGTAAGGGTCAGTAATAGATTTTGGCTAGTCGTGGCTGTCAAAGGGATGCTGGTCAGAAACACCACACCACCACCAACACTATGACCACAACCACCAACATTTGAAAAATCCCAGAGTCATGTGAAAGCAACAACACAGCTTAGTTAGATGTCAGGGAGATGAGAGAGGAGAGAAAATGATCTTAAACACTGAACAGTGTTACTGATTATTTTTCTGTCTGCACATAGTATTGTGGCATGGTGCATTTCTTCTATAGACTAGGAGATCACTCACACCTACATATTTTAATGACAGAGATGAACCATTTCTGACAGCAAAATATTTTTGCCCAAAGTGAGTCCCATATTTGTAATCTCAGAAACATGATTCATTATCAGCAGATTCAGGGAGGAAGAAGAGTAGAGCACGTTGAACACTGATGACCACAACCTTGCTGTGGCCCTTATTAGCATGAACACTGCAATCATTATACAGTGAATAGTCTGGTCCAAGGATGTTTTATCTATGCCTCAACTCTCTGCAGTCTCTGCCCGCTGAGATATGTATTGATTGCTGAGTCAGGTAGCAGTTGTGGTTAAGTGCTCTGAGGAAGACTCCAGTGGCGCTCCTCATGGACAGATGGTCTGCCTATGAAGCGGGTCCTGTTTGTGTACTTGTTTGTGTGCGTGTGCACGTGTGTGTATGAGACATCTACAGTACATGCATACAGTACATGCATACAGTACATCTCACACTGTAAGTTGTGTCTGTTCCAGTAGCCGTGTGTTCTGATTTCCAGAAACACGATTGTGACGGGCCATTAGTCTCTTTGGATGTCTGGGCCTGCTTTGTCTTCACACAGAGCCTGTGGAGAGGATGACAAGCCAACACCCGTGAAACCAACAGCTGAGGAACCTCTGTTCAGAGCACAGAAACCAGTATGAGGCAGCCACCACATCCCCCTCCTCTCTGCCCCCTCAGTGTCTGCCAACCACTGCTGCTTAGCAACTAGATCTACACAATGTGAGCGAGCCTCCATCGCTAATCAGCCACACAGTGTGGGATAGCTGTTGATTTCCTGTTCGTCTGCTAATATAGCTGAGATAACTGTGCTTTAGCAGAGGGGCGTTCACCTGTTAGAACATCAATAAACCATAGTGTCCCTCTAAAGATCACACTAACACCAATGATTACGCTATTGACCACACTGCCATAGACTTGGGAGTGGAAAACTAGATTAGAGGGATTTTGTATGGAATCTCACTGGGTTAGAAAATTCTGAGTTGGTACTTTAATTAGACATTGTGAATAGTAGTCCTACTCTCACTGCTCTGGGTTACTGGTAGTCTGCTATGACTCTGTTGAGGATTTAATGAGAGTTGAATCATGGATTATGTCCCTGTTCTTTAGTCTGGCAGTGTAGCCTAGTGGTTAGAACATTGGACTTGTAACTGAAAGGTTGTAAATTCAAATCCCTGAGCCGACAAGGTACAAATATGTCATTCTGCCCCTGAATAAGGCAGTTGACCCACTGTTCCTAGGCCATCATTGAAAATAAGAATTTGTTCTTAACTGACTTGCCTAGTTAAATAAAATCCCCAAAGTCTCCACATCCTGTGGGTCTGTAGAACACTGGCCCATGCACTGCCAATTCTGGGGGTAATGAGAAAAACTGAAGCTATATTTTTTGCCAGCACTGGTCAAGAGTTGCTTGTCCGCCCTTCCCATGTCTCAAAGCCAATATGGCCATCTAGTGGTCAGAAACTGCCAGAGCCTCTCTAACATGTTTGATGTAAAGGGCCCCAATAGTGGCACAGAGTGTGGTGAAGCTGATCAAATTGATGCTACTGTCATGTAACCCTCCTTCAAAATGATTAAATCAAGCATCTCATAACTTATCTATCCTTCTCTGACTCTGCATTATGCCAGTAAGGTTAGAGAGGAGGATTGCCATGATGATTCACACGGCATCAGTTGACTTGATGACAGGGTTATCTGGGCAACCATTATAAAATGGCAGTTCACATCATGAAGCACTGTTGACGAGACAGTATCCATATTTGAAAGGCCTTAAGTGAGTTTACGACTTAATTTGTTGGTCGGGACCTCTCTTCTTCTAGACAAAACCACTTCTGAGAAGTATTTTGAATGTCCGGAGGGAAATACATTGTAAACCAATAAGTCTGAAACAACCTCTCATCTCAGAAAGAGACTGAATGTGGAGTTTTTGAAACCCACCCAAACACAATTAAACTGGGCACTTGGTATGACCCCATACCTAACGTTTTGTCTTCCTAAGTGTTTTAAACTGCCCTTTATCTAACCTCTCTTTAAAAATGAGCATACCAGCTCATTTCAGCATTTCTCAGTAATGTCTCACTTTCAAATGAACATATTGCTGAAGATAATACTGTAGTTAGATTTTCATGGAAGCTTCCATGCACAGAAATACGTGTGTTCTTTTTTTGATTGGGGCTGTGCCATACAGCGTACAGTTCATACTTATGTACAGTTCATTGTATAGACCATTGTTGAAAATATAACCTATACAGGGTTAGGCAGAAGGCATCAACAGGCAAGTAAGAATGTTGGTTACCTAATTTGATTCCAGTGTGACTAGGAGACATTGGGCTCAGACCAGACTTTCTTGTGGAAAACACGCACAGTATGGAGCCGTACAATGGAGCCTGTACAATCAGGTCCTTGTCAGGATTTCAAGCTCTCATTTGGATGCCAGCCACTAAGTGATTACTGCACCCATCTCATCCCAACCTCAGTCGTCCATCCATAACCCCTACATGCCTAATCGGCTCTATCGATGTTCTCTGATTGGATGTGGTGACCTCAGAGGCAAGGCAGGGTGACTGTGTGCATGCAGAGACACACGTACATAAGGGGTGTGTTCCAGATACACATTTTCTGAGCAGTTTTCTGCATAGACCCTTATATCATTTGTATGTGGTTCTTGAAATGTTGCACTTCTACTGTCATTGTATTGATAATCTGCACAGACCTGCATAGAACCTGTGTACCTGGAATGCACCCAAGGTCAACAGGGGCATGATTGAGGTTACACTATGTCCACATTGACTTCATCATGTACTACATTGTACTACACCAAAACCAAAACTATTATAAAGCACTATGATGAATTTGAGTTTGTAGAGGAAATAATCTTAATCTATAGGACTCATTTGTCAAGAAGGGGTTTAAGTTTCCTCCCTTGGGTTGCAACAATGAGGACAAGCATGTTGGTTCTTCAAACCAAAGCAGTGGAAGATGTGAACAGAGCAGCTTTGTGCAGCAGAGCTAATGGAGAAGACACCAGTTGAGTGTCAGCCCCCTCCACCCTATTGCTTCAGTGAAGTGACAGGAATTCCTATTTGATGCCTAATAAAGGGCCAAAACAAGAAAATGTTTGTTGATATGAAAGCCCTCTGTTATTACAGTGCATTCCAGGCGCTCAGTCCTCCAAAAATACACAGCCTACCCCAGGGCCCACAACGACCGGCTACCACGTGGTGGACGGGGGGAGGGCAGGCTGAAGTCCGTGGCCCTCTGGCTTTGTCTCCTACTTCTAATGAGGATATTAGGATACTATGTCCATCCAAACAAACATATCCACAAAGTTCCAAAGGTTACAGTATCATCAGCGCACTCTCAATCTCAGATGCTGCTCAACCACTTTCTGTTTATTTGATAGAAAGCTCCTGTCACATTTTTGCATGCAGCATATGGCTTTGGTTGACTTTGGTTGACTTTGGTTGACTTTGGTTGACTTTGGTTGCCATTTGAAGTCATTCAACAAACAATAGTGCAAAGGAAAACTAGAAAGCTCACAGACAAACACGCTTTTCAATTCAACCCGAAGGAAAGGAACTGGGTGATTTGTGAAGGCTATGGTTCAAAGGCTTTGATTTTAAAACGGGGATCAGAAAATTATCCAACTGAATTAAGATGCCCATAAACAGCTTTAAATTTCCCCCATCAGTTTAAAAATGTATCCTCACATTAAAAAGCACTCCAGGGTCAGCTAGTTGAATGGACCTTGTGTCTCAGTGGGCAGCTTAACTACAAATAAATGCATTTTGCATACATATCTCTCCATATTTAAAATATCTTGAAAACATGATTTGTCAATCCCATGATAGCAAGTATACAGCTGTATAGCCTGGCTCAAAACAAATTGTCCTCCTCTCTTCCTGGTCTTGTATCAGCCAAGCTAATACAGCTGTATATACAGTGGTGCAAAAAAGTATTTAGTCAGCCACCAATTGTGCAAGTTCTCCCACTTAAAAAGATGAGAGAGGCCTGTAATTTTCATCATAGGTACACTTCAACTATGACAGACAAAATGAGAAAAGAAATCCAGAAAATCACATTGTAGGATTTTTAATGAATCTATTTGCAAATTATGGTGAAATATAAGTATTTGGTCACCTACAAACAAGCAAGATTTCTGGCTCTCACAGACCTGTAACTTCTTCTTTAAGAGGCTCCTCTGTCCTCCACTCATTACCTGTATTAATGGCACCTGTTTGAACTTGTTATCAGTATAAAAGACACCTGTCCACAACCTCAAACCGTCACACTCCAATCTCCACTATGGCCAAGACCAAAGAGCTGTCAAAGGACACCAGAAACAAAATTGTAGACCTGCACCAGGCTGGGAAGACTGAATCTGCAATAGGTAAGCAGCTTGGTTTGAAGAAATCAACTGTGGGAGCAATAATTAGGAAATGGAAGACATACAAGACCACTGATAATCTCCCTCGATCTGGGGCTCCATGCAAGATCTCACCCCATGGGGTCAAAATGATCACAAGAACGGTGAGCAAAAATCCCAGAACCACACGGGGGGACCTAGTGAATGACCTGCAGAGAGCTGGGACCAAAGTAACAAAGCCTACCATCAGTAACACACTACGCCGCCAGGGACTAAAATCCTGCAGTGCCAGACATGTCCCCCTGCTTAAGCCAGTACATGTCCAGGCCCATCTGAAGTTTGCTAGAGAGCATTTGGATGATCCAGAAGAAGATTGGGAGAATGTCATATGGTCAGATGATACCAAAATATAACTTTTTGGTAAAAACTCAACTCGTCGTGTTTGGAGGACAAAGAATGCTGAGTTGCATCCAAAGAACACCATACCTACTGTGAAGCATGAAGGTGGAAACATCATGCTTTGGGGCTGTTTTTCTGCAAAGGACCAGGACGACTGATCCGTGTAAAGGAAAGAATGAATGGGGCCATGTATCGTGAGATTTTGAGTGAAAACCTCCTTCCATCAGCAAGGGCATTGAAGATGAAATGTGGCTGGGTCTTTCAGCATGACAATGATCCCAAACACACCGCCCGGGCAACGAAGGAGTGGCTTCGTAAGAAGCATTTCAAGGTGGCCTAGCCAGTCTCCAGATCTCAACCCCATAGAAAATCTTTGGAGGGAGTTGAAAGTCTGTGTTGCCCAGCAGCAGCCCCAAAACATCACTTCTCTAGAGGAGATCTGCATGGAGGAATGGGCCAAAATAGCAACAGTGTCACGCCTTGGTCATAGTATTTTGTGTTTTCGTTATATATTTGGTTAGGCCAGGGTGTGACATGGGTTTAAATGTTGTGTTTCGTATTGGGGTTTTGTAGGCATTGGGATTGCGGCTGAGTAGGGGTGTAGCATAGGTTTGGCTGCCTGAGGCAATCAGAGTCAGGTGATTCTCATTGTCTCTGATTGGGAACCGTATTTAGGTAGCCGGGGTTTCACTGTGTATTTCGTGGGTGATTGTTCCTGTCTCCATGTTAGTGTTCACCAGACAGGCTGTATAGGTTTTCACGTTCCGTTTGTTGTTTTGTATATTTATAAGTTATTTCATGTATCGCGATCATTCATTAAAGAACATGAGTAACAACCACGCTGCATTTTGGTCCGACTCTCTTTCGACAAACGAACGCCGTTACAAACAGTGTGTGAAAACCTTGTGAAGACATGCAGAAAACGTTTGACCTCTGTCATTGCCAACAAAAGGTATATAACAAAGTATTGAGATAAACTTTTGTTATTGACCAAATACTTATTTTCCACCATAATTTGCAAATACATTTATTAAAATTCCTACAATGTAATTTTCTGGATTAAAACAAAATCATTTTGTCTGTCATAGTTTAAGTGTACCTATGATGAAAATTACAGGCCTCTCTCATCTTTTTAAGTGGGAGAACTTGTACAATTGGTGGCTGACTAAATACTTTTTTGCCCCACTGTAATTGTATTCTTGTATTCAAAATAGTGTCTTCAAATATATTGATACCTGAAATAGAAAAAGGAAGTAATTATTATCTTTCAAAATGATTTAATAATATATTAAACGTGATTGAAACGTGATTGAAACTTTATTTGGAGGAGAAGAGCAGTGGACTGTAGGCCTCGATATAGACCTCTCCTCTTGTCTGAGAGAGGAGGCAGTTAGACAGATGGTCAGCCCAGGTTACACTGAGGACAGAGAGCTTGTGGGCCTTTATATGGACAAGAGAGACACATACAGTATTTAAGAGGGGACTAAATTAATTCTCACATAACATCACTTGTGGCATGAGAAAGATTGAAATTACACTTCTGGACCAAAATAGTTTTTTATGAAAAACATTTTTATCCACAGGATCACATACTGACTAAAAGAAATGAGGAATGACATCAACAAACATTACATGATTAAGAAATGTATGACATGCAATATGTACACTGTACATAAAATAACAAGAACAATAAATATTTTAGGATTAATTATGTTATTATTAGTATTGCAATAATACTAGTAATGATTAATTATCAATATTACAACAATATTATAGCAACAAATGATATCATGACAACAATAGTGTTATAATTATATTGTTATCATGCGTACTATCACTGTCCTCATTACTGATGCTGTTATTAAATAATACACCATCATGAGCTTGAAATAACAAGTCCCAGAAATGTTCTATACTCACAAAAAGCTTATTTCTCTCAAATGTTGTGCACAAATTTGTTTACATCCCTGTACGTGAACATTTCTCCTTTGCCAATATAATCCATCCACCTGACAGGTGTGGCATATCAAGAAGCTGATTAAACAGCGTGATCATTACACAGGTGCACCTTGTGCTGGGGAAAATAAAAGGCCACTTTAAAATGTGCAGTATTGTCACACAATACAATGCCACAGATGTCTCAAGTTTTGAGGGAGCATGCAATTGGCATGCTGACTACAGGAATGTCCACCAGAGCTGTTGCCAGATACTTTAATGTCAATTTCTCTACCATAAACTGCCGCTAACATTGTTTTAGAGAATTTTTCAGTATGTCCAACCGGCCTCACAACCGCAGACCACGTGTAACCACACCAACCCCTCCACATCCAGCCTGGTTGGTGGTTGGGCCTGGCTGGCAAATGGTTGGTCCTATGCTCTCTAAGGCCCACCTATGGCTTCACCCCTGATTGGCTGGGCCTGGTTTTCCAGTGGGTGGGCCTGGATGACAAGTGGGTGGGCTGCACCCCTGCCAAGTCATGTGAAATCCATAGATTAGGGCCTAATGAATTTATTTCAACTGACTGATTTCCTTATATGAACTGTAACTCAGTAAAATCTTTGACATTGTTGCATATTGCATTTATATTTTTGTTCGGTATATGTTAGTACAATTTGACCATAGCAATATGTTGAAATACAGTAAAAAGTAATCAAAAATGTACACATTTACAATGAGATAAGTTTGAGCCTTGGTTCTGACACACAGCCATAAAATAGCATGGATTGTTTAAAGGGATGAATATTGATACCCTCGAGGCTTTACCCTCGAGGAAAATGTTATAACTATGTTGAAACATTCTAATTATTCAGTACATCCATAACACAATTAAAAAACATGGCTAGTCTACATTACATGGGCTACTTGTAAAATAAACATTGAAATAAACATTTTGTTTCTGTCTATGCATACATTATTCTTTGCATTAAAATGGTGAGGATAATCTGAAAATGTCTGATCTGTTTCAAGATTGGATTTCATGTAAATATTTGTATTCCAAAAGTTTTTATTTGAATTTATAGGTCATTTTTGTCAAAGGCCTAAGTGGGCTAAGTTAGGCCTAAATCATACTGTGAAACGTCTTTGTACATACTTGGAAGTTGGATGTAAACAAATAATGAGTGAATAAATAAAAATGCAACCCTCTATATAGACCAATTAGGCTATTATTGGACTTCACAATACACTAATTGTATTTAATCAAAACGTGACAGAATTGTTTTCTTGTACAAAACACAACTTAATGACTCATATTTGTGCATCTTTCTTTGACTCCATACAAAGCATTAGGGCTAGTGTATATCAGTATGCCCATTGATCTTTTTCTTCAACAATAGCCTCTTTCAAACAACATCCTCTTCCCAACAACATTCTGGGAAATTAATTCCTATTTTAGACAGAACACTTGCTATATCTTATTTAAAGTCTATTTCCAGTGTTGGCTATACAATTAAAGCACAAATTACTATTTGTCCTACATAGTACACTGTAAAATAATCATGTTTTTATGCTAATTTACTTGCAGCCATTTACCTGTACATTACTGTAAAAAAATGTACAGTATGTTACCGTAAATTCCAAAGCAACTTTGGTTTAACAGTACATTATTGTAGTACATTACTGTAAAGTTTACAGTAATGTACTTTTATACCAAAGTTTCTTGGTGCCTGAGAAAACTGGACCCGCAGCCTTTACACACATTGGCATCAGTTGCTGTTATATGGAGATGATAACTAAATAGCAAATTTGAGGGTGTTAAAATCACGGTGTTGAGGTAAAAAGTGTTGTGAGTGTTATATCTGAGTGTTGATTCTGGTGGGATCAAATGAAATATTCACTTAGTCACTCACTTGGTGAAGGCTAGATGACTAAAAGCCATCGAATGCAACAATCATGTCTCTGTCACTAACAAACATACAGCAAAAAAGTAACCCTGGGAAATAAATATGCAGTAGTTACACCCGAAAATGTTAAAACAACACTCCAAATGAGTTACTGTAACACCACGTGTTAATTAGCTAACACTGAGAAAGTGTAACAGTATCAGCTCTTAAAAGGTGTTAATTTAAGTCGGAATTTGCAACACCCATTGTGCTTGGGACCAATCACTTTTGGGGTGTTGGTTTATCAACACTTTTAAAAGGTGTTAGTTTAACACTAGGCTATTTGAGATGGTTACATATGATTTCTAAGAAAGTGATACATTTAACACTATGGGAGTTACAATTCTGATCACACATTTGCTGTGTATAATTAGATATAAATGCTTTAGATTATGGTTCAAGCATTTGTTCAACACGCAAGTATGGCATATATGTATGGTTTGGCCTGCAACATGGAAGAGGCCAGGGGTTGGTAAAATGTCCCATACGTAGCACTGTGCCGTTTTGCACAATCCAACCTGAGGTCTCATAGTTTATTAACTATGTATTTCAGTTAATTCAACAGCAATGGCAGGCATTCGCCTAATAGTGCCGCAAATATCAAATAATCTGTTATTCCTGAACAAATCCTGCAGTCACGTGAATTTCCATGGAAATAGACACTCAAGTATGGAATCGCATCGAAAGGTGACGCAGGAGCAGAAGAGCAGCTCCTTGAGTGTCTTGCGCAGCTCCTGGCTCCTATAGGCGTAGATGAGCGGGTCGATGAGCGAGTTACAGATGATGAGAATGAGGAAGAGGTTGAAGTAGCTGAAGAAGCAGGTGCAGAAGGGGGTCGTGGGGCAGGTAAGGATGAGAATAAGGTGGAGGAAGAAGGGTCCCCAGCAGAGGATGAAGACCCCTAGCAGGATAGTGAGCGTGATGGCGCCCTTCATGCTCGTGCCCTGGCGGCGAGACTTGTAGATGGCCATGATGCGCCGCGAGTGCACGTGCGCCAGGATGAACATGTGCATGTAGAGCACAGCGGTGAAGACAAGAGTGATGCAGAAGAAGGTGACGAGGCATACAATGACGGCGGTGTGCGAGTGGTAGACGATGAAAAGTATGCTGGCGGTGATGCTGGTCAGCCACACCATTGCGATGATGGTCACCGCGCGCTGCGTGGTCATGATGCTGTGGTAACGCAGCGCGTAAAAGATGGTGATGTATCGATCCGCGGCGATGGTGCACAGGAAGGACAGTGATGACACCACCGAGCTGCAGTTCATGATGTCGATGACGTTGTCCAGGTGCCGCAGCATTTCAGGTGTGACCACTAGCAGCCCGTGTTCGGTGAGCAACATGACTATGGTCTCCAC
Source organism: Oncorhynchus keta (assembly GCF_023373465.1). Classification (NCBI taxonomy): domain Eukaryota; kingdom Metazoa; phylum Chordata; class Actinopteri; order Salmoniformes; family Salmonidae; genus Oncorhynchus; species Oncorhynchus keta. The sequence continues at coordinate 71,950,176 of NC_068422.1, read as the reverse complement.
TACGTTGGCGACGCTGACCAGCATGTCGGAGACGGCCAGGCAACATATGAAATAGTACATGGGCGAGTGCAGATTGCGGTTCTTGATGATGGCCAGCACCACTAAAATGTTCTCCACCAGACTAATGAGGCCCAGCGTCAGGAACAGCTCCTGTGGAATGCGGAGCGAGCAGGTCGTAGAGTTCTGCTCCCTGGCGCGGGTGTTGTTGGTGCTGTTCTCACTGTACATGGTGAGGGTGCTCAGCTCCATGTGGTGGTGCATGATGAAGTTATGTTGAGACGTATTGTCCATCATGTCTGCTGCTCACTGCTGTTGTAGGCTATTGGATGAGGTGGAAAGAAAAAGCCTTCAAATATTTTCTTTGTGGTCTCTATAGTGTAACAGAATCAACTAGTTATTCTATAGACATCCTATCCTTTTCAACTGGACTGTGACCGCAGGAAAAAAAAGAGCACAGAATGTGTGAGGTGAAGGTAGTTTAGCTCACGTTTATGTCGCAAGCCTGAAATTGGAGTGATGTTTTCCCACAAACGGAGGTCTCCAGAACGAACTTTAACACAGAGTGAAGAGCCCAGATGCTCACAGTGGAGAATCATCCATGTGAAATGGTCTCTCTCCCAAGTAACTGTTTAGATTCAAAGGTGTATCCAACTGTATTTTGCACATAGTCCATGTATGGTATTTCCAAGTGATGAGAATCCTAGTCTGAGTCTGAAAACAGCTCCTTGGTGCTGGATGGCATGAGAGAAAATCCTCTACCATTTGGACGTCCAAGTAGGCTCCAAGCAATCATAATGCGTGAACTGAAGCCTATCCAAGTGAGCTCTCAGGCGCACAAAGTGACAGTGTGTTCTTAAAAGGGTCCACCGCCTATCTAACTCCTCCTTTCTCATAGCGAAAGCCAACCGCATGATTCTCAGACTGACACAAACTCTAATGAACGCGTGATCCCGCATGGAAGTATTTAACAAGATTAGGGAGTAAAATGGATGGAGAGAGTGTAGTATTGATATACTTACTAATCGCCTGAACAGAGCATAATAGTAATTAATTGAATAATTCAAATACATAGTTGAGAACATGTTCCCCAGCACTAAAATGGAATTTACCGCGCACTGTGCACAACTGAGGTAACCAATTGATTTAGACTATGCATACTTCATATGCCTCAAATACACGAGTGTACAAAACATTAGGAACACCCATGGGACACTCCAGACACTATGGAAGGGCTATTATTACACATGCATCTGCCTCAGCCGTGTATCTTATCTAGGGTGTGGTGGGCATGGTCTACACTGGGTGTCCAAAACATTAGGAACACCTGCTCTTTCCATGAGACAGACTGACCAGGTGAATCTAGGTGAAAGCTTTGACCCCTTATTGATGCCACCTGTTAAATCCTCTTCAATCAGTGTAGAAGGAGGGGAGGAGACAGGTTAAAGAAGGATTGTTAAGCCTTGAGAGACTATTGAGACATGTCTTGTGTGTGTGTGCCATTCAGAGGGTGAATGGGTAAGACAACATATTTAAGTGCCTTTGAGCGGGTACGGTGGTTGGTGCCAGGCGCACCGGGTTGAGTGTCTAGAACTGCAACCCTGCTGGGTTTTTCACGCTCAACAGTTTCCCGTGTGTATCAAGAATGGTCCAACACCCAAAGGACAACCAGCCAACTTGACAACTGTGGGAAGCGTTGGAGTCAACATCCCTGTGGAACGCTTTTGACACCTTGGTAAGTCTATGCCCCTAAGAATTGAGGCTGTTCTGATGGCAAAAGGAGGTGCAAATCAATATTAGGAAAGGGATTCTTAATGGCAACCGACAACAATGTTCAGTTAATTTAAAAAATGACACGCTAACGCTCATGTATCTGTATTTGGACGGGAACTTTACGCACAGTGCACAATTGTAAATGAATTCATGATTATGGCTCAAACGGTTGCAGTATTTTTCTTCTTTGATATAATTGCGAAATACATTTGTAATTACAATAAAGATTATAAAGGCTCGCAAACATGATGTTTGTTGTCTGCCAAAACAGCGGTAACGCGAGCTATTACCCAACACAAATGGGAGGGGATTTGGATAGACAACCCCGATTGAATGGGTTGGTCCATTACGCATGAGGGTTTTTGTAGTGACCTACTTGCAGCAGAGCCACTTGGCATTTTGACAGGTCTTGTGTGTGTATGTGTGTGGGGGGGACTACCTGTCCTGCGTCCCGAGGCGATTATAACAGAAGGGCGGGCTCTTTTCTCCGCTGCATTGAATCGGATGTTTTTTTCTTCTTCATTACAATCTCGATTTGATTAATGTTTTTATACCGTGTAGTTGAGCAATCAAGAAAGCGTTTTTTTTCCAACTTCAGAAACCCTTCGTAACACTACAAGCGGAGCCTCAAGTTAATGATGACGCAAGAAGCTGCCCACGCAGGCTACACATGGACAAATTGAGTTCGAGTGTTGAACCTCATCCCAGCCACCCAATAACAATACACAGTGATCCATTCAGGACAGACTTTGGACTCATGAAGCAACATCACTTTAAACCAAACCAAAACAAAACAAAATTAAATATATAATTTAGTCGACAATGTTCATAAAATATGTCCAAAACAAGATATATTTGTTAAAACTTGTGACAGCTGAGAAGTGAATACTCACTGCTGGAGGAAACCACATAAAGAGTTCTGAACAAAGTGCCAAGTGTTATGGCCCCAGCCTTTGAAACAATCCTTCTCAGTGCTTGCATAGCCAGCCTCTTCCTCTAGCGATTACATGGGAGATATAACACACACAAACTGCAGTTTGTGCAAAAGGCAGCATTCTCTCACCTGTGGAGAGCAGCAGTGTCAACTGTAAGCAGCCAGACTGTCCATAGTTCGAGTGTGATAGTGGGAGAATCCCCCATTCACTTAGGGCCAGACACAGATCTGTATCAGCCTCTAGCTGAGGAGCACCACTCCTACCTGGGACTACAACTTCAGACCTAACCAGACCGACTCAACATCTGGGCCTATCACACACAGTCTGCAAAAGGGGCATCCAACTACCATATGTGTGTCTGGACTGTCACTCTGTCTGTCAAAGAGAGACACAAGAGGGGTTGGATGGGGTAGGGGGGACCCAATAGGACAGATGATAAGTGATGTGGCCAGTGGCGACCTGTCATTTAGGGCAGGTGGAGCAGAGCCCCGCCTGTTTTGAATGTTATTTTGGCATTAATACGATGTAAAAATGTAAACAATGTAAAAATTTAAAAAAAGAAAGAAAAAAGAATACTTGAGTTAATAAAGTCGCATTCAAACATGGTCTCTTTTTTGCTTTCTTGAGGAAGGCAGCTCCAAAATGCCTAGCTCAATGCTTTCTGTGGTGGTGGGGCAGCCAGCGGAAAATATGGAGCTTAGGGGATGGTAATGTTCTCTAATTGAGCCGTGATATGCTCAGTGTTCTGTCACTCATGGCGACACTACGTCACCACAAAATCTTCGGGGAGAGCTCGAAAATTCAACCCCCTTGGGTACTGCCATAGAGTTACATTAGAATTGCCCATCCAGTAGCTCTTTTCCAAGCTTAAAAGGATAAACATTCAACATTGGCCATGCTGTCAATCCATAATGAATTCTGCTTTGAACGGTCATCCAACTCGGAATTGCATGTCGGGAACTTGGGCCTCTTTCTAGAGCTCCGACCTGAAGATCACTGACGTCATCATGATTCAATCTGTATTTTTTTTCAAGTTCCCAGTTGTCTTGAAAGCATCAATAATCCAGAGAATGTCAGACTTTAATGACATTTGCCTACGAAGGACCGCCGCGCAACCTTCCTGTTCAAGTGAGTACAGCACAGAAAGAATGCCAAGAATGTGCAAAGCTGTCATCAAGGCAAAGGGTGGCTATTTGAAGAATTTCAAATATAAAATATATTTTAAATTTGTTTAACACTTTATTGGTTACTACATGATGCCATGTGTTATTTCATATTTGTGATGTCTTCACTATTATTCTACAATGTAGAAAATAGTAAAAATTATTTTTAAAAACTTGAATGAGAAGCTGTTCTAAACCTTTTGACCGGTACATTAACCCCAGTTCAACCTCAATACACTGTTAAAGGTCTATTACAAGTGCTGACCAATCCTCCTGCTGTTTCACAGGGTGTTTCTTAAAGCAATGTCTCATAACCAAATATAGTTATTTTACAGTGGCTTTGAACTAACCATGTAATAGTACATCCCAGCAGGCAAAACTACCAGCTTTAACTTTATAATTCTAAACACTTACAATCAGGGGTGGAGATGGAAGAAGTCTGGGAACTCACCGTTGTAAACCCCCCCGCCCTACACACACACACAAAACAAAACATTCCCCACAATTTCCCCCATGCTTATAATAAACCGTTATTGCATGCTTCACAAACCATTAGTAAAACATAATAATTATCACCTGTCTACATAAATATAGGTGAAAAGGACAATATGTATAAATCATTTAAACTTTTCTACCCACAGTTGACAGAAGAAAGCAATATGGAGAATGTTACAAGGAGAAACTGAATAGATCAAGATGTACTGAATTTATCGATTTCCCTGGATGTAGTTATTTACAGTTCTGAATGTTCTGTAGTTTATCTAATCCAGTAGATAAATATTTACCCACATTATAGAATTCTCTAGATTTCTCGATGTACTGTGATGTAGGCCTTCAGTTAATTCTGAATGTTAAGAACCTTTGTCTTGCCCAGAGGGAGATTTATTTGACAAGTTATAGATATACACTACTCTTCAAAAGTTTGGGGTCACTTAGAAATGTCCTTGTTTTTTTTTAAAGAAATGCACATTTTTTGACCATTAAAATAACATCAAATTCATTAGAAATACAGTGTAGACATCGTTAATGTTGTAAATGACTATTGTAGCTGGAAACGGCTGATTTTTAATGGAATATCTACATAGGTGTACAGAGGCCCATTATTGGCAACCATCACTCCTGTTCCAATGGCATGTTGTGTCAGCTAATCCAAGTTTATAATTAAGAGGCTAATTGATCATTATAAAACCCTTTTGCAATTATGTTAGCACAGCTGAAAACTGTTGTTCTGATTAAAGAAGCAATAAAACTGGCCTTTAGACTAGTTTAGTATCTGGAGAATCAGCATTAATGGGTTCAATTACAGGCTTAAAATGGCCAGAAACAAATAACTTCCTTCTGAAACTCATCAGTCTGTTCCTGTTCTGAGAAATGAAGGCTATTCCATGCGAGAAATTGCCAAGAAACTGAAGATCTCGTACAACGCTGTGTACTACTCCCTTCACAGAACAGCGCAAACTGGCTCAAACCAGAATAGAAGGAGGAGTGGGAGGCCCCAGTGCACAACTGAGCAAGAGGACAAGTACATTAGAGTGTCTAGTTTGAGAAACAGATGCCCCACAAGTCCTCAACTGGCAGCTTCATTAAATAGTACCAGCAAAACACCAGTTTCAACTTCAACAGTGAAGAGGCGACTCCGGAGACTCTTTGTTTCTGGCCATTTTGAGCCTGTAATCGAACCCACAAATGCTGATGCTCTAGATACTCAACTAGTCTAAAGAAGGCCAGTTGTATTGTTTCTTTAATCAGCACAACAGTTTTCAGCTGTGCTAATATAATTGCAAAAGGGTTTTCTAATGATCAATTAGCCTCTTAAAATGATAAACTTGGATTAGCTAACACAATGTGCCATTGGAACACAGGAGTGATGGTTGCTGATAATGGACCTCTGTGCGCCAATGTAGATATTCCATTAAAAATCAGCTGTTTCAAGCAACAATAGCAATTTACAACATTAACTGTCTACATTTGTATTTGTAATCAATTTTATGTTATTTTAATGGTTAAAAAAATTGCTTTTCTTTAAAAACAAGGACCTTTGTAAGTGTCCCAAAACTTTTGAAGAGTAGTATATGTCTCTGATAGTCCCATCCTCCTCTGACACCGAGGTTCACATAGAGCTGGGAATGTACTTCATATCACAGTTAACACTACCGACCATTTGCTTGTGGGGACATGTCTTTGCAGGGAAGAGGGTAGACCTCACATGAACACCCCTCGTGACCCAGGCACTGCAGTAGCTGCAGGTAAACTCTGGAACAAGGCCCTCGTTTGAACAGCAGTCTACCAACTGCACCCACAGCATTACACCATGTGGTTCTTTTCAAAAACAGTAGAGAGGATGTATGTGTGTTGTTGATGTGGGTGTCTTTTAAGCGAGTACGGTTTTGAGTGTGTGTGTGAGCAGCTTTGTACCCTTTCACTCTGCTTTGATTTATACATCCTCTGATAGGAACCAGCATATTCCTGGACTATTTCAAGGGAATGAAAACTAGGCAATTACTCAAATGAGTATCATGGGATGGTCTTTCAAGAACAATAACTTGGACTCTTGTAAACCCCTGGGCAACATATCACTTATCAAATTACTTGGAAGAATCAACGACACACAACAAAAATACGGAGGAAATAAAACATCAAAAGTAATATGGGACAGTGGTGGAAAAAGTACCCAATTTGTCATACTTGAGTAAAAGTAAAGATACCTTAATAGAAAATGACTCAAGTAAAAGTGAACGTCACCCAATAAAATCCTACTTTGGTAAAAGTATTTGGTTTTAAATATACTTATGTATCAAAAGTAAAAGTATAAATAATTTCACATTGCTTATATTAAGCAAACCAGACAGCACCATTTTCTTATTTTTATTGACAGATAGCCAGGGGCATGCTCCAACACTCAGACATCATTTACAAACGAAACATTTGTGTTTAGTGAGTCCGCCAGATCAGAGGCAGTAGGGATAACCCGGGATGTTCTCTGTTTAGTGAGTCCGCCAGATCAGAGGCAGTAGGGATAACCCGGGATGTTCTCTGTTTAGTGAGTCCGCCAGATCAGAGGCAGTAGGGATAACCCGGGATGTTCTCTGTTTAGTGAGTCCTCCAGATCAGAGGCAGTAGGGATAACCCGGGATGTTCTCTGTTTAGTGAGTCCTCCAGATCAGAGGCAGTAGGGATAACCCGGGATGTTCTCTGTTTAGTGAGTCCTCCAGATCAGAGGCAGTAGGGATAACCCGGGATGTTCTCTGTTTAGTGAGTCCTCCAGATCAGAGGCAGTAGGGATAACCCGGGATGTTCTCTGTTTAGTGAGTCCTCCAGATCAGAGGCAGTAGGGATAACCCGGGATGTTCTCTGTTTAGTGAGTCCGCCAGATCAGAGGCAGTAGGGATAACCCGGGATGTTCTCTGTTTAGTGAGTCCGCCAGATCAGAGGCAGTAGGGATAACCCGGGATGTTCTCTGTTTAGTGAGTCCGCCAGATCAGAGGCAGTAGGGATAACCCGGGATGTTCTCTGTTTAGTGAGTCCTCCAGATCAGAGGCAGTAGGGATAACCCGGGATGTTCTCTGTTTAGTGAGTCCTCCAGATCAGAGGCAGTAGGGATAACCCGGGATGTTCTCTGTTTAGTGAGTCCACCAGATCAGAGGCAGTAGGGATAACCCGGGATGTTCTCTGTTTAGTGAGTCCTCCAGATCAGAGGCAGTAGGGATAACCCGGGATGTTCTCTGTTTAGTGAGTCCTCCAGATCAGAGGCAGTAGGGATAACCCGGGATGTTCTCTGTTTAGTGAGTCCGCCAGATCAGAGGCAGTAGGGATAACCCGGGATGTTCTCTGTTTAGTGAGTCCGCCAGATCAGAGGCAGTAGGGATAACCCGGGATGTTCTCTGTTTAGTGAGTCCTCCAGATCAGAGGCAGTAGGGATAACCCGGGATGTTCTCTGTTTAGTGAGTCCTCCAGATCAGAGGCAGTAGGGATAACCCGGGATGTTCTCTGTTTAGTGAGTCCGCCAGATCAGAGGCAGTAGGGATAACCCGGGATGTTCTCTGTTTAGTGAGTCCACCAGATCAGAGGCAGTAGGGATAACCCGGGATGTTCTCTGTTTAGTGAGTCCTCCAGATCAGAGGCAGTAGGGATAACCCGGGATGTTCTCTGTTTAGTGAGTCCGCCAGATCAGAGGCAGTAGGGATAACCCGGGATGTTCTCTGTTTAGTGAGTCCTCCAGATCAGAGGCAGTAGGGATAACCCGGGATGTTCTCTGTTTAGTGAGTCCTCCAGATCAGAGGCAGTAGGGATAACCCGGGATGTTCTCTGTTTAGTGAGTCCTCCAGATCAGAGGCAGTAGGGATAACCCGGGATGTTCTCTGTTTAGTGAGTCCTCCAGATCAGAGGCAGTAGGGATAACCCGGGATGTTCTCTGTTTAGTGAGTCCGCCAGATCAGAGGCAGTAGGGATAACCCGGGATGTTCTCTGTTTAGTGAGTCCTCCAGATCAGAGGCAGTAGGGATAACCCGGGATGTTCTCTGTTTAGTGAGTCCTCCAGATCAGAGGCAGTAGGGATAACCCGGGATGTTCTCTGTTTAGTGAGTCCTCCAGATCAGAGGCAGTAGGGATAACCCGGGATGTTCTCTGTTTAGTGAGTCCTCCAGATCAGAGGCAGTAGGGATAACCCGGGATGTTCTCTGTTTAGTGAGTCCGCCAGATCAGAGGCAGTAGGGATAACCCGGGATGTTCTCTGTTTAGTGAGTCCTCCAGATCAGAGGCAGTAGGGATAACCCGGGATGTTCTCTGTTTAGTGAGTCCGCCAGATCAGAGGCAGTAGGGATAACCCGGGATGTTCTCTGTTTAGTGAGTCCTCCAGATCAGAGGCAGTAGGGATAACCCGGGATGTTCTCTTGATAAGTGTGTGAATTGGACCATGTTCCATTTTTTTGCCAATTGTGCCATCTGGTTTTCTTAATATAAGGAGCTTGAATTAATACTTTCACTTTTGATATTTAAGTACATTTTAGCAATTCCATTTACTTTTGATACTTTAGTTTATTTAAAACAAAATACTTTTAGACGTTTACTCAAGTTGTTTTACTCTGACTTTCACTTTTACTTGAGTCATTTATATTAAAGGCATCTTAACTTTTACTCAAGTATGACATTTTGTACTTTTTCCACCACTGGGAGAGAATGTTTGGTTCAAAATAATCTAGAATATTCCCCCCAAATGGAGTGTAGCCAGCTAAAGGAGGACACGTGGCATCTTAAATTCATGATAAATTATTGAATACAACACACCACATTTTAACTAATGAAGTTAATACTGAATATCATAAAGCTTCGGTGGACAGATATTCCATTAGAAACAGGTTAGATAAGGTCACCAACAAGATCAAAGCAATGCTGTCAAAACAACTTTTGACACCCACGAGACCAGACAGAGAGAAATAGTGCTCATGAATGCAGGGTGGAAAAATATGCCTAATAAATATCCTGGTCATTCCAGGGTAACTAGGGGTAGAGAGTCATTTCCCTTGTAAACTGATATTGGAACAAGCACCAATAGAGCATACAGTTGAATTCGGAAGTTTACATACACTTAGGTTGGAGTCATTAAAACTCGTTTTTCAACCACCCCACAAATTTCTTGTTAAGAAACTATAGTTTTGGCAAGTCGGTTAGGACATCTACTTTGTGCATAACACAAGTAATTCTTCCAACAATTGTTTACAGACAGATTATTTCATTTATAATTCACTGTATCACAATTCCAGTGGGTCAGAAGTTTACATACACTAAGTTGACTGTGCCTTTAAACAGCTTGGAAAATTCCAGAAAATTATGTAATGGCTTTAGAAGCTTCAGATAGGCTAATTGACATAATTTGAGTCAATTGGAGGAGGTGTACCTGTGGATGTATTTCATGGCCTACCTTCAAACTCAGTGCCTCTTTGCTTGACATCATGGGAAATTCAAAAGAAATCAGCCAAGACCCCAGGAAAAAAAACTGCAGACCTCCACAAGTCTGGTTCATCCTTGGGAGCAATTTCCAAACACCTGAAGGTACCATGTTCATCTGTACAAACAGTAGTACGCAAGTATAAACACCATGGGACCACTCAGCCGTCATACCGCTCAGGAAGGAGAATAACTCTGTCTCCTAAAGATGAACGTACTTTGGAGCGAAAAGTGCAAATAAATCCCAGAACAACAGCAAAGGACCTTGTGAAGATGGAAATAGGTACAAAAGTACAGTTGAAGTCAGAAGTTCACATACACCTTAGCCAAATACATTTAAGCTCAGTATTTGTGATGACCACTCCAATACCTTGACTTTCTTGTCCTTAAGCCATTTTGCCACAACTGTGGAAGTATGCTTGGGGTCATTGTCCATTTCGAAGACCCATTAGTGACCAAGCTTTAACTTCCCGACTGATGTCTTGATGTTGCTTCAATATATCCACATAATTTTCCTCCCTCATGAAGCCATCTATTTTGTGAAGTGTGCCAGTTCCTCCTGCAGCAAAGCATCCCCACAACATGATGCTGCCACCCCTGTGCTTCACGGTTGGGATGATGTTCTTCGGCTTGCAAGCCTCCCACATTTTCCTCCAAACATAACAATGGTCATTATGACCAAACAGTTCTATTTTTGTTTCAGCAGACAAGAGGACATTTCTCCAAAAAGTATGATCTTTGTCCCCATGGGCAGTTGCAAAACGTAGTCAAGCTTTTTTATGGCGGTTTTGGAGCAGTGGCTTCTTCCTTGCTGAGCGGCCTTTCAGGTTATGTCGATATAAGACTCGTTTTACTGTGGATATACTTTTGTACCGGTTTCCTCCAGCATCTTCAACAAGGTCCTTTGCTGTTGTTCTGGGGTTGATTTGCACTTTTCGCACCAAAGTACGTTCATCTCTAGGAGACAAAGCGAGTCTCCTTCCTGAGCGGTATGACGGCTGCTTGGTCCCATGGTGTTTATACTTGCATACTATTGTTTGTACAAATGAACGTGGTACCTTCAGGCATTTGGAAATTGCTCCCAATGATGAACCACACTTGTGGAGGTCAATTGTTTTGTTCCTGAGGTCTTGGCTGATTTCTTTAGATTTTCCCATGATGTCAAACAAAGAGGCACTGCATTTGAAGGTAGACCTTGAAATACATCCACAGGTACACCTCCAATTGACTCAAATTATGTCAATTAGCCTATCAGAAGCTTCTAAAGCCATGACATCATTTTTCTGGAATTTTCCAAACTGTTTAAAAGCAGTCAAATTCATGTATGTAAACTTCTGACCCACTGGAATTGTGATACAGTGAATTATAAGTGAAATAATCTGTCTGTAAACAATTGTTGGAAAAATTACTTGTGTCATGCACAAAGTACATGTCCTAACCGACTTGCCAAAACTATAGTTTGTTTAACAATAAATTTGTGGAGTGGTTGAAAAATTAGTTTTAATGACTCCAACTTAAGTGTATGTAAACTTCCTACTTCAACTGTACGTAAGACTCTCTATTGCAGGGTTTCCCAAACTTGGTCCTCAGGACCTCAAGGAGTGAACGTTTAGTTTTTTGCCCTAGCACTACACAGCTGATTCAAATCATCAACTAATCATCAAGCTTTGATAATTTGCATCAGCTGTGTAGTGTTAGGGCAAAACCACAATGCATCTCTTGGGGTGCCGAGGACCAAGTTTGGGAAACACTGCTCTATTTTAACGGGAACCTGAGAGGCAGTGTCCTCAGATTGAGTAATGGCAGATGCATTAGCAACAACTGACTGACTACATATCAGATAACACCTACCAGTTAATCTTCTCAGCATCAAAGACTTCAAGATAAGTGAAAGGACATTTATTTTTGGATGGTAGACACAGATAGCCTTGTAATTTCTAGACTGATTACCACTCACCGTGCAGCAAACACTCATGATCAGGCGGCTTGGGAGGCCAAGACACAGGATGAACCCCCTATTGGCCTGGAAAGAGATTAATTATGAAATATGTATTTTTACTCAAGTCAGTATTGAACCATATGAACATCAAGTTTATTGTCTTTACATTAGCTTGTGTAATAAATGATTTCTAAGCAGAGTATTTACAGTAGTTGGTTGGATATCATGCAATCCTTTCCTGACATTAACAGATGACTTGGGCCAGTAGTTTTTCCTGCCAACATGACCTCATTGGGACCAACTTCGGGCCCTAGTTAATAAACAGCCTAGAATTGATTTCAGGTAAGGTTAAAAATACCTCCATAGAGAATCACAACAGAAAAATATCCTGATCAGTTTGAATTTTATCCTCAAAATCAGATTTCTAAGACAACAGCATTTTATATTCAATGATGAACAGGGTTAATTGGGAGTCAAAGTTAAATCAAAGTTGTTATGGCCAATATTAAAAATAGAGTAAGAGGTTAAGTCCATTTGTTCCACTCACAAGGTGAATTACTGTATAATTCTGACTTTTATCAGACGCTCATGAACCTTTAACCTGACTCTCATCAACTCGTATGGCAGTAGACTGTCAATGTGTGTACGACGTTTGGTTGCTAAGACAACACCATAGGGATTTATTCAATCATAAATAATTCCACTACAGATATACTGTAGCAGGAGGGCATCATTATCCTTCCGATGAAACACAATATTCATTTTTTTGATAAGCAATGTTCTTTAAAAAAAAACTGAGGGAGTTTTTGTCTTGATGAACGCAGCCTCCTGATCTTCTCGATCAGTAAGAACAACTGTCCTGAGGAAAGAGAATGGGACAACATGAGGAAGGAGAGAGGGCTGATGGACTGTCTTGACGATGACAGGAGGAAGAGGTGATACTACTGTGCCTATATCAGAAAGGGAGAGTTTGTTTGATGTTTGGGTCATATAGATGACCTACCATTTCTTTCTTTAAGGTTACAGTACATCTGTTACTGCTACCCTCACTGAATCTATTCCCTCACTCACTCTTCATCCTCCTACCACCCTGCTGTACTCCAACTCCATTCATCTTAATCAACCTTTTATTTTCTTCTATCCATTCACAGCTCTATGTACCTCTCCCTCAATCTCACTCCACCTCCCTCTGTATCGTCCTCATCTCAGTCCCACTCCCCCTCATCTCTGTCAGGGTTGTCCTCTCTAGGTGGCTCCTGAAACTGGATGTTGGCCAGCATGTCCCTCATGGCCACCATCAGACGATTTACTTCTTGGTTCAGCTCCCGACCTGCCTGAGCTACTTCCAGGTCATCCTGCGGCATCGGCTCACCCTGCGGAGACAGTGACTAGAGTGTGAGCAGTAATTCTAATCATCACTGAACATGACAATACGGAAGTGTGTGTATGTGTCGACAGTGCATTCGGAAAGTATTCAGATCCCTTCCCCTTTTCCACATTTTGTTACATTACAGCCTTATTCTAAAATGGAATAAATAATTTCCCCCCTCATCAATCTACCCACAATACCCCATAATGACAAAGCAAAAAAAGTTATATATCTTTTTAAGTATCACATTTACAGATCCTTAACTCAGTACTTTAGTGTAGCACCTTTGGCAGTGAGTACAGCCTCGAGTCTTCTTGGTAATGACACTACAAGCTTGGTACACTTGTATACCTCGGGTTCAAGTCTGGCTCTGGCTGAGCCACTCAACGACATTGAGACTTGTCCCGAAGCCACTTCTGCATTGTCTTGGCTGTGTGCTTAGGGTCGTTGTCCTGTTGGAAGGTGAAACTTCACCCCAGTCTGAGGTCCTGAGCACCCTGGAGCAGGTTTTCATAAAGGACCTCTTTATTTTGCTCCGTTCATCTTTCCCTCGATCCTGACTAGTCTCCCACTCCCTCCCACTGAAAGACACCTCCACAGCATGATGCTGCCAGGTTTCCTCCAGACGTGACGCTTGGCATTCAGGCCAAAGAGTTCAGTCTTGATTTCATCAGACCAGAGAATCTAGTTTCTCATTGTCTGAGAGTCTTTAGTTGCCTTTTGGCAAACCCCAAGCGGGCTGTCATGTGCCTTTTACTGTGGATTGGCTTCCGTCTGGGCACTCTACCATAAAGGCCTGATTGGTGGTTCTTGGTCACCTTCCTGACCAAGGCCCTTCTCTCCCAATTGCTCAGTTTGGCCAGGCAGCCAGCTCTAGAGTCTAGGTGTTTCCAAACTTCTTCCACTTAAGAATGACGGAGGCCCCTGTGTTCTTGGGGACCTTCAATGCTGCAAAAAAATGTTGCTACCCTTCCCCAGATCTGTGCCTCGACACAATCCTGTCTCGGAGCTCTACAGACAATTCCTTTGACCTCATGGCTTGGTTTTTGCACTGACAACTGGGGGACCTTATATAGACCGGTTTGTGCCTTTCCAAATCATGTTCAATCAATTGAATTTACCACAGGTGGACTCCAAGTTGTTGAAACATCTCAAGGATGATCAATGGAGGGGCCTCCTGAGTCGCGCAGTGGTCTAAGCCACTGCATCGCAGTGCCGGCTGTGCCACTAGAGAGCCTGGGTTCGAGTCTAGGCTCTGTCGCAGCCGGCCACGACCGGGAGACCAATGGGGCGGCGCACAATTGGCCCAGCACGCACTAGCGACCCCTGTGGAGGGCATGCTGGCACGGTCACCAGGTGTACTGTGTTTCCTCCGACACATTGGCGTGGCTGGCTTCCGGGTTAAGAGGGCATTGTGTCCAGAAGCTTGGTGGGTTGTGTTTTGGAGGATGCACGGCTCTCGAGCTTCGCTTCTCCCGAGTCCGTACGGGAGTTGCAGCTATGAGACAAGACTGTAACTTCCAATTGGATACCACAAAATTGGGGTAAAAAAGGGGTAAAAAAAAAAAAGAAAAAAGGATGATCAATGGAAACAGCAGATGCACCTGAGCTCAATTTCATAGCAAAGGGTGAGAATACTTTTTTTTTTAAATGACAACATCAAAAATGTTTTTTTGTTATTATGGGGTATTGTGTGTGTAAAATGTATTTAAATCCATTTTAGAATAAGGCTGTAATGTAACAAAATTGAAAATTGAAAAAGTCAAGGAGCCTGGATACTTCCCGAATACACTGTATGTATATGTGTTGCTTAAATTCACCAGGAAAAGCACAATACCATCTCTTAAGAACACCACATTATTCTCTCCTGTCTCACTCAGGTTCAAAATGTTTCAAACGTTGCAATAAGGTATCACGCGTAAACAAATTAATTTTAAGAGACAAACAGGAGCTTTGTACGACCCTAGGTGACATACAAGTATGTCAGTGTTTTGTGTCTAAGTTTTTTGGGATTTTCACACAGAACATACATTTATTAGATCCGTTTAATTTCCAACACACCTAAATTGTGATTTCAGACCTGTTGGATAACACTGTAGCTATTTTAACAGTGCAATAAAACAACTGAAAGCAGACAGCATCTCTTCCTCCTAAACTGTCTCATTCTTATCGTAATTGCATCTCTTCCTCTTCCTAATCAGATAAGTCTGAAGATGGTTTAAAAGTAGCTGCATAAAAAAAGGTGGTCCCTCTTGGTTAAAACGCTTTTGGTCAGTGGGTGTTTCTGGAACTTGCATGGTCAGTTGTGGCACAGGAGGACCTGAGGACACTGGAGTGCCCAGGTTGGTGGTCCACATTAGTGATTATCTTTACAATTAGCCGCATGTCCTCTGATCACTAGCGTGGCTAGCTACACTCCGAACTGGCATGGACATCGGAGAGTAACTATAATAGGAGACGATGCTTTGCTTCCTTCACACCACGTTGCATCTCACTGCACAAGGTTACATGGCAACACACTGCCAGTCAGTGTAGGACACCTCATCAAATATAAAAATCACTCCCACACATGTATACTGTCCATTGATGTTTTGATCATGTGGATCTTTTTTTATAGACAAAGGAATGTTCTGAAGTAGGTCAACATGACGAGAGACAATGTGATGTGTAAATATAGGCTATCCTCTGGATGCTGGTGCCAGGCTGCTGAGTGCTTATCCTCTCCTCTCCAGGGGTGTTTGTCACCATCTGTCTCTTGTGTATTTCACCCTGTGTGACACTGCCCACTCTTTACCTCCTCTCCACTCTGCCTGAGAAGCAGGGGGCAATGGGGCGGACAGTACATTCCCTCCTCGTTGGTTGCCATGGACAACACTGAGTCAGAGGAATCAAGACTCTCTCTTGAAATGCAACAGTTGTCTGTTCTGCTTCAACAGGACTCAAGTAACGCACCATTAAAAACAGTGCATCAAAGAGAGGCTAGCCAATCCATAGCAGTAAATGGTTTCAAATCAAGTTAGCCCCATGCAAAACACGGAGTCAATCAAGAGTTCTTGTACCAAAAGCCAAGTTTGCCTCGTCAATCTTTCTCCACGATCTGTGCTGTATCAAATGATGAAGCTAAACTTTGTTAGGCCTCCGATGCCAACTGTCACAAAGTGTTGGTTGTAGATTGTGATCAGATTGTGTTATTGGACACCAGATAGAGGTCAGAGTCAGACACTACATAACATCATCAATGGGTCAACATTGTTCGGACATGTCCAAAACGCACCAGAAAACACTATTTCAAGAGCATGTTCTTCATGGGCCATATTGGTTAGTTCCAACATAGGAACCTGTTTTTCTGTGGCAAAGTTACACTACTGTAGACTTAATTTGGATAAGCTGCAGTAGATCTAGTGGAATAGGAAGCTACTCAGAAGCACTTTCTAAGGCTTGGCCATGGAGCAAATAGGCATGAAATGAGTTGTATGGTTAATCCATTCAGAAACATCCAGAGGGTTAGGGAATATCTACCTAAACTCCAGCTAATCAATGTTCCCTTCCATCCTGTCAGAACCCTTTGTGCCAACAGTAGCCCAGGATGTCTCCATTAGCTCAGCCCAACAGTAGCCCAGGATGTCTCCATTAGCTCAGCCCAACAGTAGCCCAGGATGTCTCCATTAGCTCAGCCCAACAATAGCCCAGGATGTCTCCATTAGCTCAGCCCAACAGTAGCCCAGGATGTCTCCATTAGCTCAGCCCAACAGTAGACCAGGATGTCTCCATTAGCTCAGCCCAACAGTAGCCCAGGATGTCTCCATTAGCTCAGCCCAACAGTAGCCCAGGATGTCTCCATTAGCTCAGCCCAACAGTAGCCCAGGATGTCTCCATTAGCTCAGCCCAACAGTAGCCCAGGATGTCTCCATTAGCTCAGCCCAACAGTAGCCCAGGATGTCTGCATTAGCTCAGCCCAACAGTAGCACCGGATGTCTCCATTAGCTCAGCCCAACAGTAGCCCAGGATGTCTCCATTATCTTAGCCCAACAGTAGCACATGATGTCTCCATTAGCTCAGCCCAACAGTAGCCCAGGATGTCTCCATTAGCTCAGCCCAACAGTAGCCCAGGATGTCTCCATTACCTCAGCCCAACAGTAGCCCAGGATGTCTCCATTAGCTCAGCCCAACAGTAGCCCAGGATGTCTCCATTAGCTCAGCCCAACAGTAGCACCGGATGTCTCCATTAGCTCAGCCCAACAGTAGCCCAGGATGTCTCCATTAGCTCAGCCCAACAGTAGCACAGGATGTCTCCATTAGCTCAGCCCAACAGTAGCCCAGGATGTCTCCATTAGCTCAGCCCAACAGTAGCACCGGATGTCTCCATTAGCTCAGCCCAACAGTAGCCCAGGATGTCTCCATTAGCTCAGCCCAACAGTAGCCCAGGATGTCTCCATTAGCTCAGCCCAACAGTAGCCCAGGATGTCTCCATTAGCTCAGCCCAACAGTAGCCCAGGATGTCTCCATTAGCTCAGCCCAACAGTAGCCCAGGATGTCTCCATTAGCTCAGCCCAACAGTAGCCCAGGATGTCTCCTTTAGCTCAGCCCAACAGTAGCACCGGATGTCTCCATTAGCTCAGCCCAACAGTAGCCCAGGATGTCTCCATTAGCTCAGCCCAACAGTAGCCCAGGATGTCTCCATTAGCTCAGCCCAACAGTAGCCCAGGATGTCTCCATTAGCTCAGCCCAACAGTAGCCCAGGATGTCTCCATTAGCTCAGCCCAACAGTAGCCCAGGATGTCTCCATTAGCTCAGCACTCCCACAAATGTTTTGAGATTATTATGATGACGTCTCATCCCGCTGACCGTGGCCTAGCAACAGCGTGGGCTAGTGTATGTGAGGAATCTGGGAGCCCCGAGGAGGCGACAGACCAGGTTCTTTGACTCTCGGTACACTTTATGAATGTTTTCATTGTCTGCTGCAGCAACGTGCCAACTGAAAAATCCTGTGATCTTTATATATTTGTTTTTACACTCTTCCGTGTGTGGGGAGGTCATATGCCTCAACAGCTGATGTTCCCTATTGGTCTCCCATTGGGAAAGGCACAGTGGAGATGCTAACTATATTATCGTTATGAGGCTGTGTTTCACATGCCATCTTATTCAAGGTCCCTGCCCTATGTTAAAAAACACACAATACAGTCAGACAGACAGAGACACACACACACACACACACACACACGTTGGTTTATGAGGTCATTAACAGGAGATGGGACATTGGGGTCAAAGGACAAGCAGTCATGATGTTCTATGATGCAGAGGACCTTTTCTTAGATTTGCCATGCTTGGGGGCATGCAGCTCTGTCCTCAGGGACCACAGTGTCTGCTGATGTCCTCTTCCTCTGCTACTTCTTTGTCAAATCCATATCCATTAATGTCACTGATTGGAATCAGAATTTTCCAGATCTAAATAAATCAGACACAGACTTGAATGAAAGAACCCAAGCCATCTGCCTGACACTGCAGCTCCCGAGGACAATGGTTGCATACCCCTAGTCTACTGTAGCTCCCCCTTGGCCTAGCTCACTCACTTACCTGCAGGTTGAAGTTTGGCAGCAGAGAGCGGAAGAACAGTGACAGGGTGCTCTCATTGGAGGCTCCCACACTCTGCCTGCAAACACAGAGACAAGTGAGAAAGCTAACAGGATAACACAAGCATACAGTACGTTTCTGACACTCTTCTGCTGATAAGGATTCTCCCATGACCATAAATTATATCAACCATCATATACAGTGAGGTCCATGTTTTGTTGTTTTCACTCTGTACTCCTGCACTTTGGAATGTGTACATAGTCAACACATTTTAGAGAACCAAAAGTATTGGGCAAATGTACCTGTATGTGTATTAAAGTAGTCAAAAGTTTAGTAATTGGTCCCATATATTTGGTCCCGACTACAACAAGCTTTTAATACTCCAAACTTGTTGGATGCATTTGCAGTTAGTTTTGGTTGTGTTTCAGATTATGTGCCCAATAGAAATACATGATAATGTATTATTAACCATTCCAACAAAGTGTCACTGTCTAAGTACTTTTGGACCTCACTGTAGATCTGTCCTCAGACATGGGTGGGCTGTCCTCAGACATGGGTGGGCTGTCCTCAGACATGGGTGGGCTGTCCTCAGACATGGGTGGGCTGTCCTCAGACATGGGTAGGCTGTCCTCAGACATGGTGGGCTGTCCTCAGACATGGTGGGCTGTCCTCAGACATGGTGGGCTGTCCTCAGACATGGGTGGGCTGTCATTCTAAGTAATTCTCACCAGAGATCATCAGGACAGGGTACAGTATGTACAGTGTGCTCCACACAACAGCCCTCAGAAAATGAGGTCTTCCCCACTTAAAACAAATGCTACACTTTCCCTTGACTAAGGAGTCAATTTGTCATGTTATTCGTTGTCACCGTATTCGCCTCTCTGATGGTTTGATGCCTCCCTACCATCCACCACTGACTCTGCTGGTTAACAGCTATCACAAGATGGGAGCAAAGAGGCCTCAGTCAGGAACCCACAACACTCCAATAACCACATGCTATCAGAGAAACTGATGACAGCGAGAGGGGAGAAGAAAGAGATAGGTGGGAGGGAGAGAAAGAAGGGAGGCAGAGAAGGAAGGGTGTGTCAGGGATAGACCATTAAGAGGAGAGATGCAAGCTGATGAAATCAAGGCTATTCTTTATGCCAAATGTACATCAATGGCATTTGTCACCATTGGCAAAGACAGAGAGAGGGTTAATTCACCTCCCCCGGCCTACATAACCGTGTGCCTTTCCAATGTCCACATTCCTGAACATTACAAATGGATCACCCCCATCCCCTTACACTGTACTCTAATATACCTTCATTAGAGATCCTCAATGGAGTCAGTGGCCAGTGGGCCAGTCAGCCTTAGGTAGACTGAAACAAACCCAGCCTTATTGGTTCTGCTTAGGAAAACACAAGCAGATACTGTCCTGACTCTTGGTTTTCAGTCCAGAGGCACTGACAGGATTGCTGATCCAAGTAGACCTATAGAGAAGAACCTAGCAATCTGAAGGAGCCACATTCTTTTTTGAGATTTTTTTTTCTCCCCAATTTCGTGGTATCCAATTGTTAGTAATTACTATCTTGTCTCATCGCTACAACTCCCGTACCGGTTCGGGAGAGGCGAAGCGCGCATCCAACCCGGAAGCCAGCCACACCAATGTGTCAGAGGAAACACCGTGCACCTGGCGACCTTGGTTAGCGTGCACTGCGCCCAGCCCGCCACAGGAGTCGCTGGTGCGCGATGAGACAAGGATATCCCTACCGGCCAAACCCTCTCTAACCCGGACGACGCTAGGCCAATTGTGGGTCGCCCCACGGACCTCCCGGTCGCGGCCGGCTGCAACAGAGCCTGGGCGATGCAGTGCCCTAGACCACTGCGCCACCCGGGAGGCCCTGAAGGAGCCACATTCTATAACTAGCTACAGTGCATTCGGAAAGAATTCAGACCCCTTGACTTTTTTCCACAAATGGATTAAATTAATTGTTTTCCTCATCAATTGACACACTACACTCCATAATGAAAACAGGTTTAGACATTTTTGCACATTATATATTATTTAAAAAAAAAAAAAAGTAAATTTTCTTTACACAAGTATTCCGACCCTTTGCTATGAGACTCCAAATTGAGCTCAGGTGCATCCTGTTTCCATTGATCATCCTTGATATGTTTCTACAACTTGATTGGAGTCCACCTGTGGTAAATTCAATTGATTAGACATGATTTGAAAAGGCACACACCTGTCTATATAAGGTCCCACATTTGACAGTGCATGTCAGATCAAAAACCAAGCCATGACGTCGAAAGAATTGTCCGTAGAGCTCCGAGACAGGATTGTGTCGAGGCACAGGTCTCATCATTCTTAAATGGAAGAAGTTTGGAACCACCAAGACTCTTCCTAGAGCAGACCGCCCGGCCAAACTGAGCAATTGGGGGAGAAGGGCCTTGGTCAGGGACGTGACCGAGAACCCGATGGTCACTCTGACAGAGCTCCCGAGTTCCTCTGTGGAGAAGGGAGAACCTTCCGGAAGGACAACCATCTCTGCAACTCTCCATCAAAAGGCACCTAAAGACTCTCAGAACATGAGAAACAAGATTCTCTGGTCTGATGAAACCAAGATTGGCCTGAATGCCAAGCGTCATGTCTGGAGGAAACCTGGCACCATCCCTACGGTGAAGCATGGTGGTGGTAGCATCATGCTGTGGGGATGTTTTTCAGTGGCAGGGACTTGAAGGCTAGCCACCGGAAAAATGAACGGAGCAAAGTACAGAGAGATCCTTGAAGCTCCAGAGCACTCAGGACCTCAGACTAGGGTGAAGGTTCACCTTCCAACATGACAACGACCCTAAGCACACAGCCAAGACAACAAAGGCGTGGCTTCGGGACAAGTCTCTGAATGTCCCTGAGTGGCCCAGCCAGAGTCTGGACTTGAACCCAATCAAACATCTCTGGAGAGACCTGAAAATAGCTGTGCAGCGATGCTCCCCGTCCAACCTGACAGACCTTGAGAGGATCTGAAGAGAAGAATGGGAGAAACTCCACAAATACAGGTGTGCCAAGCTTGTAGTGTCATATCCAAGAATACTCGAGGCTGTAATCACTGCCAAAGGTGCTTCAACAAAGTACTGAGTATAGGTTCTGAATACTTAAAAAAAAAAAAAAAAACTTTTGCAAAAATGTAAAAAAAACTGTTTTTGCTTTGTCATTATGAGGTATTGTGTGTAGATTTACGAGGAAAAAAACATATTAATCAATTTTAGAACAGCAACGTAACAAAATGTTGAAAAAGTCAAGGGCTCTGAATACTTTCCGAATGCACTGTATATATAATATATGTACACTACCGTTCAAAAGTTTCGGGTCACTTAGAAATGTCCTTGTTTTAAAAAAAAGCAAGTTTTTGTCCATTAAAATAACATCAAATTGATCAGAAATACAGTGTAGACATTAAATGACTTAAATGTAATGTAATGTTCTAAATGGAAACGGCAGATTTTTTATGGAATATTTACATTGGCGTACAGAGGCCCATTTACAGCAACCATCACTCCTGTGTTCCAATGGTACGTTGTGTTAGCTAATCCAAGTATATTATTTTAAAAGGCTAATTGATCATTAGAAAACCCTTTTGCAATTATGTTAGCACAGCTGAAAACTGTTGTGCTGATTAAAGAAGCAATAAAACTGTCCTTCTTTAGACTAGTTGAGTATCTGGAGCATCAGAATTTGTGGGTTTGATTACAGGCTCAAAATGGCCAGAAAACAAAGAACTTTCTTTTGAAACTCGTCAGTCTATTCTTGTTCTGAGAAATGAAGGCTATTCCATGCGAGAAACTACCAAGAAACTGAAGATCTCGTGCAACGCTGTGTACTACTCCCTTCACAGAACAGCGCAAACTGGTTTTAACCAGAATAGAAAGAGGAGTGGGAGGCCCCGGTGCACAACTAAACAAGAGGACAAGTACATTAGAGTATCTAGTTTGAGAAACAGACGCCTCACAAGTCCTCAACTGGCAGCTTCATTAAATAGTACCCGCAAAACACCAGTCTCAACGTCAACAGTGTGGAGGCGACTCCGGGACGCTGGCCTTCTAGGCAGAGTTGCAAAGAAAAAGCCATATCTCAGACTGATCAATAAAACGAAGAGATTTAGATGGGCAAAAGAACACAGAGGAACTCTGCCTAGAAGGCCAGCATCCTGGAGTCGCCTCTTCACTGTTGACGTTGAGACTGGTGTTTTACGGGAACTATTTAATGAAGCTGCCAGTCTACACTATATTTCTGATCAATTTGATGTTATTTAAATGACAAAAAAATTGCTTTTATTTAAAAAACAAGGACATTTCTAAGTGACCTCAAAATGTTGAACGGTAGTGTTTATATTTTGTGTACTATGTAAAAACCTGCACTGGTACATACCCTACCTTGCACAAGATATGTATAATGACACAAGTTAGGACATGTTTGGAGGGTTACCTCTCAGGCCGGGTATATGAGACCACTGAGTCCAGCGGGGGGAGAGGATCGAACCCCATCACCGACTGAGTGGTCACCTCCTGGGAGAGAACACACACAATTCACAGTTACAGTAAACATATTGAAGGCCTATCCTCACTAACACTCTGTTACTGTTGTAATTGTCATGCATCCAAAACATCAACGTTGATCTCGTTTGTGTTATGAGGACATCTCGATGAGGAGGTCCAATCATTATATTTGATTGGGTTCTTCATGGAACCAATAAGGAAGCCGTATGCCGGTTGTTATTTATCTCTTTGAATTAGAGGACTACATTCTCAGCATAATTTGGCATGCTCTGTACTGTAGCAGTTGTGCATGTGTACGCTACTCTCCTGCAAACAACATTTACTCTTTGGGACATTTCATGTTATACAGATACAGGATATACAGTGTACATAATGAATGAATAAAACCATTCATGATCATGTGATAAAGCAGTAAGGAAATTATACTATGATTAGATAAGTCACTCTATTCCCCTATATACTGTGTGCTACTATGGACCAGGGTTATGGCTGGTCAAAAGTCATGCAATATAAGGGGATAGGGTGCTATATGAGACACAGACTTAATAATAGAGTAAACCTGGTTGCCAAATCTGTTTCTGATTGAACAAATTACAAACAGCATGACAATGGATTACTGGGCTAAATCAGAAACAGAACTGGTGACCAGGGTATAGTAGAGTGGCTGTTGCCTGAGTCTCTCACCAGCGGTAGAGTGGAGGTGGCCTCTTTGATTTCAGACAGGATGACGTGGCGATGGATGTTCAGGGGGGCACTCTGGTACCTCTGCTTCCTCCTAGGGGGACGGAGGAGACAGGAGGGGAAACCAAAGTCAGAGACACATAGGCCAGGGCCTCCCGAGCGGTGCAGCAGTCTAAGGCACTGCACCGCAGTGCTTGAGGTGTAACTACAGGCCCGGGTTCGAATCCAGACTGTGTCACAGCCAGCCGTGACCGGGAGACCCATGAGGCGGTACACAATTGACCCAGCTTCGTCCGGGTTAGGGGAGGGGTTAGCCGGCCGGGATCACGAAAAAGGGGTAAAAGTACAACAAATATATATTAATAATAATAATAATCAAATAAAAAGAGACATAAGCCAATATGCCTCATTTCAGGAGGTTCCTTTGATTTCTTCCTGACATCAAAATGTAACATTGCTATATTTAATCTAAAAGTGTTGCCTCAACACTTATGAAACAATAAGTTTTGCAGATTTGTCGTAGATTTATGGATGGTTTCTCAGACCTAGATTAAGCCTGTTCCTACACTAAAAAGCACTTTCCAAGGAGATTCTCCATTAAAGCATGCTATTTAATCTAAGGAATAGGGGTAATCTGCTAGTCCAACGCCCAACTCTTCATTGAGACAATACTAAAACATCAATCCATGGGCAAGTCAGTGCCACATTTTCATTTGTGCATAAATCAAAATGAAAGAAAGTTATCTGGCGAATTCAGCAGGCTATGGTGTGAAATAGACTTCTAAGTGCAGTCTTTATTGAATTACTTTGGTGTGGTTACCAATGCATGAAAACTCCCTATTAGAGGTCGACCGATTATGATTTTTCAACGCCGATACCAATACCGATTATTGGAGGACAAAAAAAGGCCAATATCGATTAATCGGACGATTTTTAAAATGTATTTGTAATAATGACAATTACAAGAATACTGAATGAACACTTATTTTAACTTAATATAATACACCAATAAAATCAATTTAGCCTCAAATAAATAATGAAACATGTTCAATTTGGTTTAAATAATGCAAAAACAAAGTGTTGGAGAAGAAAGTAAAATTGCAATATGTGCCATGTAAGAAAGCTAATGTTTAAGTTCCTTGCTCAGAACATATGAAAGCTCGTGGTTCCTTTCAACATGAGTCTTCAACATTCCCAGGTAAAGAGTTTTAGGTTGTAGTTATTATAGGAATTATAGGACTATTTCCCTCTATACCATTTGTATTTCATTAACCTTTGACTATTAGATGTTCTTATAGGCACTTTAGTATTGCCAGTGTAACAGTATAGCTTCCGTCCCTCTCCTCGCTCCTACCTGGGCTCGAACCAGGAACACAATGACAACAGCCACCCTCCAAGCAGCGTTACCCATGCAGAGCAAGGGAAACAATCACTCCAAGTCTGAAAGCGAGTGACGTTTGAAACGCTATTAGTGCGCACCCCGCTAACTAGCTAGCCATTTCACATCGTTACACCAGCCTAATCTTGGGAGTTGATAGGCTTGAAGTCATAAACAGCAGAGCTGCTGGCAAAACGCACAAAAGTGCTGTTTGAATTAATGCTTATGAGCCTGCTGGTGCCTACCATCGCTCAGTCAGACTCTGCTCTATCAAATCATAGATTTAATTATAACATAATAACACACAGAAATGCAAGCCATAGGTCATTAATATGGTTGAATCTGGAAACTATAATCGTGAAAACAAGACGTTTATTCTTTCAAAAAACTGTTGCATATACCCTGACTCTGCGTGCAATGAACGCAAGAGAAGTGACACCATAATTTGCAAATAATTTCATTAAAAATCCTACAATGTGATTTTCGGGATTTTTTCTCTCTCATTTTGTCTGTCATAGTTGAAGTGTACCTATGATGAAAAATGCAGGCCTCTCTCATCTTTTTAAGTGGGAAAACTTGCACAATTGGTGGCTGACTAAATACTTTTTTGCCCCACTGTATGTTGCTCTAACATCTGTGCAAAGTTGGTAGATTCCTATTCCAAATGTTTTTTCAGCTGTAATGGCTGCCAAATGTGCTTCCACCACGTATTAACCCTGGGGTGTGAAGACATATGCAATCCAGACATCTTATTTTATTAATTTGGAAAATGTTCTATAATTTTTCTTTCACGTTGGAAGTGTAGAGTAGGTTGTGACCAATGGTAGAAAAACTATGTAATCTATTTTTGTATTTCATTTTAAGGCAAAATTGTAAACTGTGCAAAGGGTAAGTAGACCTTCACTAGGCACGGAATGTTGGAGGGGAACTAGCCTGGAATCCACACTGAACACTGCTCCACTGAATCAATGAATATTACTTATTGAACAAAAATACTCTGTGCGAATTTGAGGATAGAGGCGAATGGGTTAACGAGGAACAGTTTGCCCGGTTGGAAAGGTAATAATGCCAGTGGTCTAGAGTCCAAGGGGCTCTTACTTGTTTTGGCAGTCCTCCACCAGAGGGTTTTTAGCGTCGACTCGTCGTAACACCTCCCTCACACACTCCTCCAGCCACAGCAGGACCCCTCCCTCCCTCCACAGGGTGTGCGTCCGCCCCACGTACAGAGACACCAGTTCAGCCAGGGCAGGAGACTGCCTAGAAAGGGGGAAAGAGATGGGAGGAAGGAACCATTACATTTGTCACTCTAATACAATTTCATGCCAATAAATGATGATTCAATTCCATTAGGCTGACTGACATAGAAGATGTGCATAAAGGGAAAACATGACAGACAGGAAGACATGACGCCTCGGTTGAAGCCGATGTTTTACCCCAACTGGCTTCTGGGTCCAAAGAAGTCATGTGACGATACAGCAGCGTCTGGCTGCACTGTGCACAGGTCCAACAGAGGCATCAACACTGGGGAACACAAACAAACAGATATCAGGCATTGGTCTCTTTTCTGTCTGTCTGTGTGTGTTCTATATAAGCATCCATGGTGGAACACATTCTGATGGCTGTCCCTCTCAGGCCTGTGTGTGTGTTCTATATAAGCATCCATGGTGGAAAACATTCTGATGGCTGTCCCTCTCAGGCCTGTGTATGTGTTCTATATAAGCATCCATGGTGGAAAACATTCTGATGGCTGTCCCTCTCAGGCCTGTGTGTGTGTGTGTGTTCTATATAAGCATCCATGGTGGAACACATTCTGATGGCTGTCCCTCTCAGGCCTGTGTGTGTGTTCTATATAAGCATCCATGGTGGAAAACATTCTGATGGCTGTCCCTCTCAGGCCTGTGTATGTGTGTGTGTTCTATATAAGCATCCATGGTGGAACACATTCTGATGGCTGTCCCTCTCAGGCCTGTGTGTGTGTGACTTTAACCTCCAGGGAACATGATGAGAGCGTCCTGCAGCAGCAGGTCAGCCTTGTGTTTGAGCCGTTCCCTCTCCTCTGACTCAGTCTGATCCTCCTGACTCAGGTGGAAGTGGCTCAGAGCCACAGAGAAGGCAAAGTTTGGCAACTGGGACAGGTTCCTGTGCACCTGGGAAACACACACACAGGAATCAGACAATACACACACACACACACACACAGAAATCACACACACACTGGTATGAGGTCACACACACAGGGAAAATCTTGCGCACACACTCGTCTCACCTCCCAATCCTGATATAGCCGGAGGAGGAAGTTGTACTCTCGTGAGCGCAGGGAGAGGAAGTCAATGAGCAGTAGCATACAGAGGGGATCGCTGTCGGGGTCCAGACTTGGGAGAGAAAGGAGATGACGGAATAAAGCACACAACAGCTCCTCTTCTTCAATGAATACTTCATTCAGTTTCGCCTACATAACTTAGACCACATAACTATTATATAAATAAACATTACAGAAATAAAATAAATGGTTTCTTTATTAGAAGTGGACCCATGACAACCCGTGACCAGAATCTGTGCCATTGCTGGAAACAGTCAATATCCTGGGGATCCTAAATACAGTGACACTATACATAATGTAAATGGAAGCACTGTGGAGGCACTGTGGAGGCACTGTGCTTTTACTGGTATTTCAAGCTTTATCCACTAGTGTTGCTGCAGGTAGAAAATCCTAGGAAATGTAATTTAATTGACACCTCTCCAATCAATCAACGTCTGGTTGTGCGTGTGATATTATTATTTACTATCATTTGGCAGGGAATTCTATTTGTAGATCAGTGATTCCACACCTTATTTTGCTCAAGCTGATCCTCTCCAACAGACTTGGAAGTTGTAGCTAAAAATTGGTAAATTGGGTGCAGTTAAAGGGTTGATTAAATGAAACCAACCATTGAAATACACTGTATGTAATTCGGGGGGTAGTAGCCCCAACAGATTCAAACCCGGATCCAGCGACTATAAAATCAACACCTGTTGGCTTGACAGTCACTGGATCTGGGTTTGTGGATCTGCGTTTGAGTCCCGGTCGAGGCTACCCTCCAAATTCACTACATTGGTGTCAGAAGTGGGATGGTTCCCATGAGGCCATCCGAGTGGCATGTACTCGTGAGGGAGTTGGTATAGCTTGGGGACACGCTCTCCCGAAGGAAGGGGGTAGTGAAGCAACAATAACCCAACACCCAGCGAGCTCATCAAGAGGTTCGGGGTTCGGACCTCTTGGGAGTAACAGGTGAAGGGGTTGGCTTGGCAGTCGCTGGACCCGGGTTCGAGTCCCATTCAGATATTGATTGGAGACAGCTTGTGTCAATTAAATAACATTTCCTAAGATTTTCTACCTCCATCAACACTATTGGATAACACTGGAAATATCGGTAAAAGCACAGTGCGTCCATTTCCGCAACAAAAAGCAGGGCCCTCAATGTGGTATATGACAGAGCTGCTGCGGGCGGCAGGGCCGTTCATCTGGTATTCCTATCAGTCATCTACTGAAGCAGAGATAAGGTCCTCCTGATCATAACACAGCAGGCCTGAGAGGGACAGCCGTCACAACGTGTTCCACCATGGATGCTTATACAGAGCAGACACACACCACCATGAGGGGAGGAAGCCAGTGTTTGACGGAAATCAGAATACAAAATCAGTATACAAAACAGTAGAAACACCTTGCTAATATTGAGTTGCACCCGCTTTTGCTGAAAGTGTTCCACAGGGATGCTGGCCCATGTTGACTCCAATGCTTCCCACAGTTTTGTCAAGTTGGCTAGATGTCATTTGGGTGTTGGACCATTCTTGATACACATAGGAAACTGTTGAACGTGAAAAACCCAGCAGTGTTGCAGTTCTTCACACACTCAAACAGGTGCACCTGGCACCTACTACGATACCCCATTCAAAGGCACTTAAATATATTGTCTTGCCCATTCACCCTCTGAATGGCACACACACAAGTCATGTCTCAATTGTCTCAAGGCTTAAAAATCATTATTTAACCTGCCTACTCCCCTTCAATAAATTACATCAATAAGGGGTCATAGCTTTCACCTGGTCAGTCTATGTCATGGAAAGAGCAGGTGTTCATAATGTTTTGTACACCATGACCACCACATCCTAGATAAGATAAAGGCTAAAGGCCTAAGACACAGGGCGAAGGCAGGTGAATGTGTAATAATAGTGTGTGGCCTGTCCCATGGGTGTTGTTCTGTCATACTGCTTAGACAGGTTTAATGACAAGTAATGGAATGCAGTCACCCTGGTCCATTTAGAAGAGTCATTCCTGGGTACGATATGGACATCTGACTCAGGTTTTATGTCTGTTTAGTTGATGTGAAGTGTGGTAAGACCTTTATTATTACAATATATGAGAAGGAATCTTTTTAAGAGGAAATCTTCGATAACAATTGGGATCGGGCACAGATTAGCACACAGATTTGTGCCATTTAATAAACTACCAATATCACATAATTAATATATTTAATTTAACTGATTGAACAATATATATATATATATATACACACACACTACATGACCAAAAGTATGTGAATACCTGCTTGTCAAACATCCCATTCCAATATCATGGGAATTAGTATGGAGTTGGTCCCCCCTTCACTGTTATAACAGCCTCTACTCTTCTAAGAAGGCTTTCCACTAGATGTTGGAACATTGCTGCAGGGACTTGCTTCCATTCAGCCACAAGAGCATTAGTAAGATTGTACACTGATGTTGGGCGATTAGTCCTGGCTCGCAGTCAGCGTTCCAATTCATCCCAAAGGTATTCGATGGAGTTGAGGTCAGGGCTTTGTGCAGGTTAGTCAAGTTCTTCCACACCGATCTCGACAAACCATTTACGTAAGGACCTCGCTTTGTGCACAGGGATATTGTCATGCTGAAACAGGAAAGGGCCTTCCCCAAACTGTTGCCACAAAGTTGGAAGCAAGTTAAGATTTCCCTTCACTGGAACTAAGCGGCCTAGCCCGAACCATGAAAAACAACACCAGACCATTATTCCTCCTTCCCCAAACTTTACAGTTGGCACTATGCATTGGTGCAGGTAGCCTTCTCCTGGCATCCGCCAAACCCAGATTTGTCTGTTGGACTGCCAAATGGTAAAGCATGATTCATCACTCCGGAGAAAAGCATTTCCACTGCTCCAATGGCATGAGCTTTACTCCACTCCAGCCGACGCTTGGCATTGCACATGGTGATCTTATGCTTGTGTGCGGCTGTTCTGCTATGGAAACCCATAGCAGCTTCAGCACTTGCCGGACCTGTTCTGTGAGCTTGTGTGGCCTACCACTTTGAGTCTGAGCTGTTGCAGCTCCTAGACATTTCCACTTCACAAGAACAGCACTTACAGTTGACCGGGGCCGCTCTAGCAGTGCAGAAATGTTATAAACTGACTTGTTGGAAAAGTGGCATCCTATGACAGTGTCATGTTGAAGTCACTGAGCTCTTCAGTAAGGCCATTCTACTGTCAATGTTTGTCTATGGAGATTGCATGGCTGTGTGCTCAATTTTATACACCTGTTGCAACATGCAACAATTTCAAAGATTTCACTGAGTTGCAGTTCATATAAGGAAATAAGTCAATTGAAATAAATGTATTAGGCCCTAATCTACATACATTTAAAAAATAATAATAATAAAGGCACACACTTTTTGTCTTTATCTGCACTATAAATAAATAGCAAATAAATAAAAACAGTCCCTCGCTATACTTCTTTCCATTATGCGATTCACACCTTCCCTCTACCCCAGACACCTGGGGTGCACACTGTGCGCACACATACACACAGTCTCCCATGTACCTCAGGATGAGTCTGCAGTACTCCAGGGCTGTCCGGGGGCATCCCCTCCTCTCCAGGAACATCATGTGCTTATAAACAGCCAAGTAGAATGCCCTGCAGAGAGGATAAATATACAGACAAAGGAGAGACTTATTATAAACCCTGTAAAATTATAAATTCAAAGGAAATTTAAGAGAAAGGCCCTTGCATAACAGCGTTTGTGGATTGATCTGTATAGCAGAGATGTATTATCTAACCTGTTTTCTGGTCGCAGGTAGTCCAGTCTGCTGGTTCCTGCCGTTAGGCTGCACACAGGGTGGAATGCACACTCAAAGCTGTACAGGGCGCGCTCTGAAACACACACACACCACACAGTCATCTATCAAAGACAAGTGAAAATATATCACTTTAGCCAGCACTACCTGGCTGCTCAACAGTCTCAGTGTTTCTCAATTGGTAGATCACCATACCCTCCTCCAGGCTCCTTCCACCTGTCTGTTTGTCTTTTGTAAAAACATAAATGTCTCCCTCTGCTGGAAGGCATGAAAACAGCTTTAAGTGAAACCACTCACTTTCTCCCTTGCAAGTTCCAGTGTCAAATACTACATCAACAAGACTAGCTACCTAGAGGTTGCAGCATTTCTCATTGGTCAAAACACTGGTAGGATCCCAATGTACTAAGCCCTTGCAAACTAAGATTATACAACTGTATAAAAAAAATCCAGAGCTGCTTTAATCAGTTGATTTGAGTAGGACCTCATTAGCATGATCAGGAGCAGCTGACAGGATGAGAGGGGCTACACCCACAAGAATCTTGACATGCAGTTTCAGTGACTATATCGGAAAAATCTGTTGGTTGTTTGAATGTATTGTGTACAGTGCAAACACGTGGCTAGATAACCAATAAATATTTTAGATGGGTTCAATTCAGTTACGTGTGGTTGAAAATGTACTTTCACCTTGGAGGTCAGAGAGAAGTCACTGTAAATGGAAGCTGCTTTTGCTTGCCCTCTGTATTGGTGCGATTTAGCCCTGACCAAAGCTCTGCTCAAACCTTAACTGTATTTATCAACTCATTTATAGATGATGTTAGCAGGCTAGTAGCGACAGGCTTGGAGTAACAGTATGGTAACATTTCCTGCCTAAATGCGTTACCTGAGGAATCTGAAATACACTACTTTGCAAGCTGGCCCCTTGTTCTTTTTTTTCTTCTAATTGAGAGTTTTTCAGAGAATAAACATGCTGTGGATACAGATGACTCAATGTAACTATTAAACCTTATCTAGATCAATTGCATAAGGCAGAGGTTCTTAAGCTTTTTCAGCTCGAGATCGAAACAACAAATGCTCAGGGCCTACTTCGGGTTCCAAAGTTTAGTTGAAGAAAACCTGGCATCAGGTAATATATGACATACTAGAGCAGTGTGTGGTATAGGTATTGTGCATGAAATAACCTATTAAAGATGTACTGCCCAGAGGACACCGATGTTTATCAAGAATAATGTTGCATAAACTTATTCCAACTATTTATCTGGGACCTAGATTAAATTGTATATGGGTCCAAGGAAACATACCAAAGGGGTCTCATGACACATTTACAAACCTTGAGCAAGAGGATACAGCAGAGAGGATCCCCAACTAACCAATCAGAGCTTTGAGTATGACCCTCCTTGCCAACCAGAGCAAAGACAGGAGTCCTACTCACCAATCAGGTCCCTGATACTCACCGATTAGGTCCCTGGCCATTTCCTGGTCCTCCTGTATGCGGCAGACATCAGAGAGCTGCAGCAGGGAGTCAATGTGGTAGGGATTCATCTGTAGCAGGGCCTGGGGAGAGGGTAGGATGGGGTGGACAGGGCGGGGGAGACAGGGAGGGGGTGGGGAAGACAGTGGGAGAGGGAGACAGGGTGGGGGAGGTAGGGAGGGGGTGGGGTGGACAAGGGGAGTTTGAGGTAGACAGGGGGAGATGGGGGAGGGTGGGGGAGAAAGGGAGAGGGAGGGGGAGACAGGGAGAGGGGGTGTTGTGGAGATGGGGAGGTTGGGGAGAGCAGGGGGACATGGGGGAGGGATGGGGGAAACAGGGAGAGGGTAGGAGAGCCGGGAGGGTGATGGAGATGGGGGAGAAGGGGAGGTTGGGATGGACAGGGAGAGGGTGGGAAGAACGGTGGGGAAGACAGGGAGACGGGTGGGGGAGTTATGGGGGGCACAGGGGGGGAGGATCACCGTTTGTCTAAACATTAGAAACCATGTATGTCCTCAACCTGAAATTTCAACTGAATTTACCTCTAGTTTCTCATTCCGTGACCTATAATCTTAGTCAGGATTTATCTAGAATCTAAATTCATGCATATCAATTGTCCTAGATATTTAAGACATGCATCACGGCTTTGCTGATCAATCTCCCTGAGACCGTGGGTGTAGCCTTACCACAATGTTGTTGGGATCCATGGACTCCACTGAGTCCAGGAATTTGAACTGAATCTGCTGGTAGTCCCGGCTGTGCTCGAAGGTGAAGTACTGTAGACCATCCCTGGACTCCAGTAGGGTCATTGAGATACCTGAGGGAGGAAATATTACGGACAGTATTATTCTATGTGAGTTAATTGCAATGACGTATATAAACTCTGGATTGCTGATGCTATGTATTGCCCATTCAGAGGCTAAGTTTCTACAACTGGGTCCAGGACTTCCTGAACGGCCGGCCCTAGGTGGTGAAGGTAGGAAACAACACTTTGCTAATCCTCAACACTGGGACCCCACAAGGGTGCGTGCACAGCCCCCTTCTGTACTCCCTGTTCACCCATGACTTCGTGGCCATGCGCGCCTCCAACTCAATCATCAAGTTTGCGGACAACACAACAGCAGTAGGCTTGATTACAAACAGTGACGAGACAGCTTACAGGGAGGAGGTGAGGGCTCTGGGAGTATGGTGCCAGGATAATAATCTCTTACTCAACGTCAACAAAACAAAAGCAGCTGATCATGGACTTCAGGAAACAGCAGAGGGAGCCCCCCCCCCTATCCACAGACAGGACCGCAGTGGTAAAGGTGGAAAGCTTCAAGTTCCTCGGCATACACATCACTGACAAACTGAAATGGTCCATTTACACAGACAGTGTGGTGAAGAAGGCACAACAGCACCTCTTCAACCTCAGGAGGGTGAAGAAATTTGGCTTGGCACCTAAAACGTTTACAGATGCACAATTGAGAGCATCCCGTCAGGCTGTATCACCGCCTATTACGGCAACTACACCGCCCGCAACATCAGGGCTCTCCAGAGGGTGGTGCGGTCTGCCCAATGCATCACCGGGGGCAAACGACCTGCCCTCCAGGACACCTACAGCACACAATGTCACAGGAAGGCTAAAAAGATCATCATGGACAACAACCACCTGAGCCACGGCCAGTTCACCCCGCTATCATCCAGAAGGCGAGGTCAGTACAGGTGCATCAAAGCTGGGACCGATAGACTGAAAAACATCTTCAATCTCAAGGCCATCAGACTGTTAAATAGCCATCACTAGCACATTAGAAGCTGCTGCCTATATACATAGACTTGAAATCACTGGCCACTTTAATAATGTTTACATATTTTGCATTACTAATCTCACATGTATATACTGTATTCTATTCTACTGTATCTTAGTCTATGCCGCTCTGACATTTATATATTCTTAATTCCATTCCTTTAATTTGTTTGTATTGTTGTGAAATTGTTATATATACACACTTGTTAGATATTATTACACTGTTGGAGCTAGGAACACACGCATTTCGCTACACCTGCAATAACATCTGCTAAACATGTGTATGTGACCAATAAAATGTGATTTGAAGCCACCAGTCAGCCATATTGGCCTTCCCTAGTAGGAGCATTTCAATTAAAAGGACAGAATTACATGTATTTAAATATTTGGTTGTTGTAGTGGAGACAGTAACATTAGTACCCTAAATAAAATGCTTTAAGGAAAATGTTATATATTTTTTACATTTTTATGTATTAGCTCACATAATACAACTTAAAAGTAGGCATTAAAGTGTCTGTATTAGAATAAATCAGAAACAAATATAGACAATAATAAATGCATTTCTATAGCTTCCAAAATCCAACATTTTTACAATTGAGGAGGAGTACCAAGATGGCTGCGCGGTGACTTCAATACAGTCAATACAAGACTTCAATACAAGTCAATTTGATATAGATATACAGTGCATTCAGAAAGTATTCAGACCCCTTGACTTTTTCCATATTTTGTTACATTACAGACTTATTCTAAAACGGATTAAATTGTTTTCCCCCCTCATCGATCTACACACAATACCACATAATGACAAAGCAAAAACAGGGTTTTAGAAATATCAAATTTACATAAGTATTCAGATCCTTTACTCAGTACTTTGTTGAAGCACCTTTGGCAGCGATTACAGCCGAGTCTTCTAGGGTATGATGCTACAAGCTTGGTACAGGAGTTTCTCCCATTCGTCTCTGCAGATCCTCTCAAGCTCTGTCAAGTTGGATGGGGAGCGTCGCTGCACAGCTAATTTCAGGTCTCTCCAGAAAAGATTGATTGGTTTCTTGTCCAGGCTCTGGCTGGGCCACTACAGGACATTCAGAGACTTGTCCCGAAGCCACTCCTGTGTTGTCTTGTCTGTGTGCTTATGGTCGTTGACCTGTTGGAAGGTGAACCTTCACCCTAGTCTGATGTCCTGAGTGCTCTGGAGCTTCAAGGATCTCTCTGTACTTTGCTCCGTTCATTTTTCCGGAGGCTAGCCTTCCAGTCCCTGCCACTGAAAAACATCCCCAGATCATGATGCTGCCACCAGAATGCTTCACCATAGGAATGGTGCCAGGTTTCCTCCAGACATGACACTTGGCATTCAGGCCAATCTTAGTTTCATCAGACCAGAGAATCTTGTTTCTCATGGACTGAGAGTCTTTAGTTGGCTTTTGGCAAACTCCAAGTGGGCTATCATGTACTTCCATTTGGCCACTCTACCATAAAAGCCTGATTGTAGAAATGTTTTGGTACCCTTCCCCAGATCTGTGCCTCGACACAATCCTGTCTCTGAGCTCTACGGACAATTCCTTCATCCTCATGACTTGGTTTTTGCTCTGACATGCAGTCAACTGTGGGACCTTATATAGACAGGTGTGTGCCTTTCCAAATCATGTCCTATCAATTGAATTTAACACAGATGAACTCCAATCATGTTGTAGAAACATCTCAATGATTATTGATGGAAACAGGATGCACCTGAGCTCAATTTCGAGTCTCATAGCAAAGGGTCTGAATACTTATGTGAATAAGGTATTTCTGTTTTTTATCTTCAATACATTTCTAAAAATCTGTTTTTGCTTTGTCATTATGGGGTATTGTGTGAAGATTGACAAGAAAAAGGTTGTAACGTAACAAAATGTGGAAAAAGTCAAGGGGTCGGAATACTTTCCGAATGCACTGTAGATATTTAAGTGGAATAAACATTGCAATCTGTCCCACTCATTCTATGCCCAAGTACAGTATAGCACCCTAGAATTTGAATGAACACACTTTGGGCTAAGGAGAAGTGGATTCAGATGGAAGCATTTCATGGTGACACAGCAGTCATGGTGTACCACATACAAACTAAGGCATCGAGACTACTCAAAAAGTGAGAGGAAAAATATTTTAAAAAATGACCCATCTATATTTTGGGAGGGAAATGATATTTCCCAGACCAAATCTCCAGTCAGGTGATTGCAGAAGCCTTGAGTTTGGGGGAGCTTTAACACCCTGAGGAGTAGCTAACACTGACATAACAGAGACTCTGATTCTTCTTCAACTTCAGCTCTGGGTTAAACAGCCCAGTATCCCACAACACCAGAGGCACTATGGACCCAAACATCAATGGAGTCTTTCCCAAACATCAATAGAGTCTTTGAGGTCGAGGGCTAGGCAGCACTTGATTAATGACATGTGGTGATTGGACTGTTTTTTTAACAAGACGTCATAGGGCAACGTTTAAAGCCACAGAACACAGCCTTTAGTGTGATCCTACCCAGAAAAGCTGTCTCTGTCAACAAGGCTTCAGGCTGCCCACTGCTGTTAACATGCACTTTTTTTCTGCTGCAACTCTTGATTGGTTACATGCTATCCAAACTGAACCAGGATTCTTAGAGTCCGATGAGAATTCCAAATGTGATAATGGAGAGACACT
This sequence comes from Oncorhynchus keta, assembly GCF_023373465.1. Taxonomy (NCBI): domain Eukaryota; kingdom Metazoa; phylum Chordata; class Actinopteri; order Salmoniformes; family Salmonidae; genus Oncorhynchus; species Oncorhynchus keta. Next base: position 71,912,875 of record NC_068422.1, on the reverse strand, counting down.
GTTGCCTTGTTGCTCAACACAGAGGCGCCAGGCCGGGGAGACGGGGGTTAAATTTAGCATAATTGATTAAATCCTAATAAATAGAAACTGGCCATTCAAAATGTATTTCAAAGAACTGGAGCTACACTATAGTGTGTCTGGCCTTTAAATGTACATTACACAGAGAGCTCATTTCAAAAACATGCCCGTCAATCACTCCTAGCTCAAAGCAGAGGAGAGACTGGCTGCATCACTACTTGTCTTTGTGAGAGGTATGGATGTGTTGAAAGCCCCAAACTGTCTGTTCAACAGCTAACACAGCTCAGATACCTAAACATATCCTACAAGACATGCCACCAGGGGTCTCTTCACAGTCCCTAAGGCAGGGGTCTCCTACCCTGTTCCTGGAGATCTACCCTCCTGTAGGTTTTCATTCCAACTCCAGTTGTAAATAAGCTGGTTCAGTTTACCAACCAGCTAATTATTAGAAGCAGGTGTGCTAGATTAGGGTTGGAGTGAAAACCTGCAAGACGTTAGCTCTCCAGGAACAGGGTTGTAGAGTCGTGCATTAAGTTCAGAACAGAGGTTGGGAAACGCACAGTACTTCATAGAGCCAAGACTACATTGAACTCTCTCACATCAGGTAACCCAAACTAGCAGTAAAATCAGATTTCAAAAACATAAAACAACACCTCACAGCACAACGTGGACTGCGAAGAGACACACATTGTAATATTGTATTGTTGGGGTTATATCCTTCCTGTTTGGCCCTGTCCGGAGGTGTCATCGGATGGGGCCACAGTGTCTCCTGACCCCTTCTGTCTCAGCCTCCAGTATTTATGCTGCAGTAGTTTATGTGTCGGGGGGCTAGGGTCAGTTTGTTATATCTGGAGTACTTCTCCTGTCCTATCCGGTGTCCTGTGTGAATTTAAGTATGCTCTCTCTAATTCTCTCTTTCTTTCTCACTCTTGGAGGACCTGAGCCCTAGGACCATGCCTCAGGACTACCTGACATGATGACTCCTTGCTGTCCCCAGTCCACCTGGCCGTGCTGCTGCTCCAGTTTCAACTGTTCTGCCTGTGATTATTATTATTTGACCATGCTGGTCATTAATGAACATTTTAACATCTTGGCCATGTTCTGTTATAATCTCCACCCGGCACAGCCAGAAGAGGACTGGCCACCCCTCATAGCCTGGTTCATCTCTAGGTTTCTTCCTAGGTTTTGGCCTTTCCAGGGAGTTTTTCCTAGCCAACGTGCTTCAACGCCTGCATTGCTTACTGTTTCGGGTTTTAGGCTGGGTTTCTGTACAGCACTTTGAGATAACAGCTGATGTACAAAGGGCTATATAAATACACTTGATTATTTTTGGGGGGGATATATGGATGATGATATGCTACAGGTCAGGCCCTATTGGTCACGTGCATGCGAAGCATACATGTGTCACTTAGAGATAGAAAGGGTTGAGGGAATAGGGAATGTTTTTCCTAAACAAATTAGGGATTTCTGTAACATAACTTTTCAGTCAGAAATGGCTTCAGCAACACACTGTTGATGTGTGTCTTTTGTGTTTTAAATATTTCATGAAACAGTTGGCTTAAAGCATCAGACAAGCTCAGTGCATATAGTTGATTTGATTAAAACACATAAGATGTGTCTATAATATATATATATATATATACTGCTCAAAAAAATAAAGGGAACACTTTAACAACACAATGTAACTCCAAGTCAATCACACGTCTGTGAACTCAAATTGTCCACTTAGGAAGCAACACTGATTGACAATACATTTCACATGCTGTTGTGCAAATGGAATAGACAACAGGTGGAAATTATAGGCAATTAGCAAGACACCCCCAATAAAAGAGTGGTTCTGCAGATGGTGATCACAGATCACTTCTCAGTTCCTATGCTTCCTGGCTGATGTTTTGGTCACTTTTGAATGCTGGCGGTGCTTTCACTCTAGTGGTAGCATGAGATGGAGTCTACAACCCACACAAGTGGCTCAGGTAGTGCAGCTCATCCAGGATGGCACATCAATGCGAGCTGTGGCAAGAAGGTTTGCTGTGTCTGTCAGCGTAGTGTCCAGAGCATGGAGGCGCTACCAGGAGACAGGCCAGAACATCAGGAGACGTGGAGGAGGCCGTAGGAGGGCAACAACCCAGCAGCAGGACCGCTACCTCCACCTTTGTGCAAGGAGGAGCAGGAGAGGCACGGCCAGAGCCCTGCAAAATTACCTCCAGCAGGCCACAAATGTGCATGTGTCTGCTCTAACGGTCAGAAACAGACTCCATGAGGGTGGTATGAGGGCCCGACGTCCACAGGTGGGGGTTGTGCTTACAGCCCAACACCGTGCAGGACGTTTGGCATTTGCCAGAAAACACCAAGATTGGCAAATTCGCCACTGGCGCCCTGTGCTCTTCACAGATGAAAGCAGGTTCACACTGAGCACATGTGACAGACGTCACAGAGTCTGGAGACGCCGTGGAGAACGTTCTGCTGCCTGCAACATCCTCCAGCATGACCGGTTTGGCGGTGGGTCAGTCATGTTGTGGGGTGGCATTTCTTTGGGGGGCCGTACAGCCCTCCATGTGCTCGCCAGAGGTAGCTTGACTGCCATTAGGTACCGAGATGAGATCCTCAGAACCCTTGTGAGACCATATGCTGGTGCGGTTGGCCCTGGGTTCCTCCTAATGCAAGACAATGATAGACCTCATGTGGCTGGAGTGTGTCAGCAGTTCCTGCAAGAGGAAGGCATTGATGCTATGGACTGGCCCGCCTGTTCCCCAGACCTGAATCCAATTGAGCACATCTGGGACATCATGTCTCGCTCCATCCACCAACACCACGTTGCACCACAGACTGTCCAGGAGTTGGCGGATGCTTTAGTCCAGGTCTGGGAGGAGATCCCTCAGGAGACCATCCGCCACCTCATCAGGAGCATGCCCAGGCGTTGTAGAGAGGTCATACAGGCACGGGGAGGCCACAAACACTACTGAGCCTAATATTGACTTGTTTTAAGGACATTACATCAAAGTTGGATCAGCCTGTAGTGTGGTTTTCCACTTTAATTTTGAGTGTGACTCCAAATCCAGACCTCCATGGGTTGATAAATTTGATTTCCATTGATAATTTTTGTGTGATTTTGTTGTCAGCACATTCAACTATGTAAATAAAAAAGTATTTAATAAGAATATTTCATTCATTCAGATATAGGATGTGTTATTTTAGTGTTCCATTAATTTTTTTGAGCAGTGTATATTTTAACATTTATTTAACTAGGTACTTCAGTTAAGAACAAATTCTTATTTACAATGACGGCCTTGTGCACCGCCCTATGGGACTCCCAATCAAGGCCGGTTGTGATACAGCCTGGATTTGAACCGGGGTGTCTGTAGTTTAGTTTAGTTTATTTTATTTTTACAGGGACAGTGCACATTAATCACCGTTTCAGTAAAAGTGCCGGTTTTAGCCAGCCGGCTAATTTTCAACCGCAGTCCCTGGGCAGGTTATTAAAAACAATTACAATATAGACAATAGCACCATAGACATAGCAACATAGGACAAGCAAGACATAGCATACAGACAGAGCAACATAGGACAAGCAAGACGTAGCATACAGACAGAGCAACATAGAACAAAAAGCAGCAAGACAAAATTCATAAAAGCAACAAAGTGTTTCCACACCTCACAAGCTACAGACAACAGACAACATGGAAAGCGGCAACACACAGCTAGGGACCATGTTCACAAATCTGATTGACCTTTAGCCATGTCTTCAAGCATTTTGTGAAAGTGTGATATGTGGTGCAGTTATGTGTGTCTGATGGCAGTGTATTCCAGACATGGGAAGCTCTCACAGAGAATGCAGATTTACTAAAGGTGCTTTTCCTTAGGGGAACTATACAGTCACCTCTCATGGCAGACCTTGTGGATCTGCTGACATATGTCTGGGTTTTCTGTTTAACAAAAATAGTGAGTGGAGGGGGAGCCAGGCCATTAAGGATCTTGAATACAAGACATGCGTCGGTGTATTGCACAAGATTTTCCCAACTCAAGAGCTCATGTTTTCTAAGGATGTGACAATGATGATGGCTATTGGGCTTCCTATCAAGCACTTTGAGAGCCTGTTTGTAGACAGACTGAATAGGTTTTAATGTTGTACAGCAAGCTTGGGCCCAACTAGTCAAGCAGTATGTTAAGTGGGGGAGTATCATAGATTTGAAGTACAGTTTTGCTACCTCTGTAGTCAAACAATTTCGTATAAATCGGAAATTAGCTAGATTGAATTTAGTTATTTGAATTACCTTTTTCACATGCTTTTTAAAAGAGAGGTTGGAATCAAGTATGATGCCAAGGTACTTAAAATCGGATACCACCTGGAGCTTCTCCCCTGACACATAGACATCTGGTTCAGTAGCATCTGTTGCCCTCTTTGTGAAGAACATGCAAACAGTTTTTTTCACATTGAGATGCAAACACGAGTCACTGAGCCACTTTGTAACCTGGACCATTACAGTAGTGAGTTCTTGTGCAGCTTGTTGTTTGCTCTTTGCATGCACATATATAACTGTATCATCTGCATACATTTGAACTTCAGACCCAGTACATACAGAAGGCAGATCATTATTATTATTATATTATTAATGTACAGGCTGAACAGGAGGGGCCCCAGTATTGACCCTTGGGGCACGCCCACATCATAGCTACGAGTGGGCGACAGCTCATTGCTCACTCTGACACACTGAGTTCTGCCTTCAAGGTATGATTTCATCCATCTCAAGGCATCAGGGAAAAGTTGAACTTGGACAATTTTGTGATGAGAATCTCATGGTTAACAGTATCAAAAGCCTTCCTTAGGTTCAGAAACACAGCCCCAACAGCACCCCCTTTGTCCATCTTGGACTTCACATTTTCCAGAAGAAAGCAGTTGGCCGTTTCTGTGGAGTGTTTCGCTCTGAAGCCAAACTGCATGGAGTGTAATATGAAGGGGCTGTTGTTGAGGTGGGCAATCAGTTGTTCTGCTACACACTTTTCAACAACCTTTGACACCACAGGTGTGGGCCTGTAGTTACTCACGTCAGCAGGGTCGCCTGATTTAAAGATGGCCGTTATTATGGCCGACTTCCATACCCTTGGAAACACACCGAGACCAATAGATGTGTTGGTGACCTTAGTAATGGGGCCAATGAGTGACTCTTTGTAGTTTTTAAGAAAGGTAGAGTCCATCCCAAACACATCTTTGGCTTTAGAGTTCTTTAGTGAGCTAATCACCTTGTTCACCTTTGACTCAGAAACCTCCCTTATGATGAAGACAGGTTGAGTGTCATTCACTAGCACTGAGCCCAAGAAATCAGTGGAGGGGTTCTGTGTCAGTACCCTGACAGAGTCAATAAAGTGATGACTCTAGCACTGAGATGCAGTGCCTTACACAGCTGCATGCTCAGGAGCCCAAAATATATGGATAAATGCATGTTTTAAAATTTCGACCAATCGATTTGTCGAAAGAACAGACGACTCTTGGTCGACCGATGTTTTGTGACTTTGTCACGGGAGATACTTAATTACATTTGCATCCACATAAATATTTCCATGAAATGTTGCATAAATGGTATACAGTGGGTCAAAAAAGTATTTAGTCAGCCACCAATTGTGCAAGTTCTCCCACTTAAAAAGATGAGAGAGGCCTGTAATTTTTATCATAGGTACACTTCAACTATGACAGACAAAATTAGAAAAAAAAAATCCAGAAAATCACATTGTAGGATTTTTAATGAATGTATTTGCAAATTATGGTGGAAAATAAGTATTTTGTCAATAACAAAAGTTGATCTCAATACTTTGTTATATACCCTTTGTTGGCAATTAATACTTTTTTGCCCCACTGTATATTCACAAGCATTCAACATTCTGAGCGATGCCTGAGTGTGAGAGGTTGAGTGTAGGTCTGACCTGGGCGACTGAAGCGTGGCCAGGTGTCTTTAGGGATGGTCATCCAGGTGCTGCGATGGAACTGTCTCTGTCTCTGACGAGGTCTGAGGAAAGAATGAAGAGATGGCCTTACACTGTAACCTTTAATAGTAGTAGTCCCACTGATAAGGAGTTCTGTGAAGATCTTACCTTTGATCTCCAAGAACTGCTCGAGCTCCAAAGTATCTCTTCAACTCCGTCTCAGGATTCAGGTTCCTAACAAACAAAAGAGGGTAAGTCCCAGTAAAATCTATCACTGATAAATGACTGCCATAAATGATGTTTATTCTGATTGGATGACGTTACCCCACTGAGAGTCCTGATGTTGTGCTGTGCTGTTCACCTACTCACCTGTGTTCCACATAGAGCACAGGCCTGTTGTCGGAGCCTCCACAGCCCTCACTCTGCAGGGTCAGTCCATTAGACTGCTCTATGGTCTCCAGCAACGCGTCAATGTCATCCCCAGCTCCCTCCTGACAACCACACATAAGACAGAGCCTATGTGACGGAGTGAGACGGCGTCAGGGCAGCACCCCCATAGCCTCAATACACAATCAAATGCTGCTAAAGCACTTAATATGTGCACAACAGTGGTTAATATGGCAATGTGCACAACAGTGCCCTCACATTGGGGGACATATGTGGAAGTGATTTGTCAAGATGGACTGTATACCTGTTTATCTCCTGTAGTGTTCTTTTTCTTCTTCTTTTTCTTCTTTTTCTTGCTCGCTTTATCTCCGGACTGACATCATAAAAACTATTAAACAACTCTTCAAAACATTTTGACTAGATCAATCATGCATAATAACAACAAGACTGAAGAGGAAGGGGCTCACAATGCCCCATAATACTGTGGAGGCTACAGTGTATCAAGGGCATCCGTCTCTCTCCTCACCTTCGAAGCACCTGTCTCAGGTTGTGCATCTCTCTTCTCTGTTTCCCTGCTGTCACTCTTCTCCTTGCTTTCATCACCATTCTGTTCTTCTGGCTTCACTGTGTCTTCATCCGTCGTGGCTTTCTCTGCATCACATATCTGCAGCAACATGGTTCCAGCAAGGACAGAAAGGCTCAGGTTAAGGTTGTCTATCAGAGACTAAATCTCAACATTGGCACATAGTTTTAATTCATCTTTGGTCAGTCTCTGCCTCTTTTTTTTCACGTTCTTGCGGGAGCCATTGGGATTCCAACTCATCCTAGTGACATTCATATGGTCAAGGCAAGGGGCTGTACTGAGTCCTGTCTGGCCAGGCAAAATCGGTTAGTCAGTATAATTCTGGTTTGATTTGTTTACACTGTCTGCATATGTCAATGTGCCCTGCTGCTTTTTCATTGACTAGCATAACAAGCTAGCTAGCTTAGTCACACAGTTATGTAGCCTAGGGGGTGGAGCTACGTGGCAGTTAACAAGAAATTTCGTAAACATTTTGCAATGTGTGTTAGAAAAGGAGAAACACTCCACCAGTTCGTAAATGTTGCTCAAGTTTTTGTTAATCTTCTTAGTTTTTCTGATGCTGCTTTTAACAGGCTGGAGAACAGCTTCTTCCAGTTCCTCTTCTTCTTCCTCAACATCCGCAGCCTGCTCCTCTGGTTCTTCACCTGGGACAAGATCACCGAGGTCCAGGGCCTCCTGCCCCCGCTGTTTCCCCTTCAACCTCCTCAGAGCACGACTCGACATCTTCCCGGGACAGAGTTGTCACGAAGATGGGCTATGGTTTAATTTGGGATTTGACCCAGCTACAGCCATTAACAACATGAGAGCAAAATCCGCATGGCAAAGAGTTTATTCTACGGGTACTCCATGTAGACAATCTTGGTGCATGCCATCTATTTTCGTTTTGATAAACACAGTTCGCTGCCGTTAACCTTTGTACCACTAGGGAGCAGTAGTGCGTAAGGACAAAGGCTCTGGAAATGCCTGAAATTAAGTTAACACAAAAGGGAACTAACAACTTTCAACATTTCAACTATTATTTGCATACTGGAGGAGCGGCAACCACAGTCAAGGCTGTTGCTGTAAAGTCAGTTAATGGTTTCAAAGCCTATGACCAATGCATAATTGTGTTGTTAACAAGGGATGCCCTGGGTCTATCAATAACTTTTATGTGTTATGGTGTCAAGAAATGGCCATTATAACTAATAAATTAGAGAGATAAACAAATAAGGAAGTTGCACCTGTTCCTGTTATGATGTAATGGTTGCCAAACCCAGAGCACTCAAGGAAACACACATTGTATTCCTCATTCTTGAGGTAAAGGTCACCTATGACCATAGGAATGAAGAAGGTGCTTCATATGGAGAAAATAAATGTATGTGTATGTCACAACAACTGTACATGTCATTAGGGTGTATAAACATAATCTGTATAATCTGTTATAACTAATGTATGACATCTCTGTGGCTGTGTATGATCTGATTAGTGCAGGAATCTCCAATGTGTGGTAATAAAGTGTGTGAGCGCCTTTGTGTTGCGCTGTGAGAAGGAACGGTTAAATGCATAGGGTTCATAGGAACTATTAGAAAAGAGGAAATGTAAAACTTGAGACATGACACATAATTGTCATTCCAAACCCACAGTTCATCAATGATGAAACAGACAGAAACATGAATTGTAGTTATATGGTAAACATGCACATTTTAAATAACTAGAATAACTATGTTTATTTTCAGATTGTATCAAAAGCATAACAAGCATAAAACATAGACATACATTATTTTGTAGAGAGGTGAATACACAACTGCCCATAATACAGCTAGTTGACCACTGACAAAGTAACCATCCAAAAAGTGATAACGCAAAACAGTGCTTGCTTATAAACAATTAACATTCCAGTGTAAAAGACTAGAGTATATATTGAAGATACAAAATGTATAAATAGCTCTTCATTCTCTTTTAAAATAATTTCATTACGTCTGTGCCAGTAAATGTGGTTGATTCTCATCCACATCTATTCATCCAATTACTCACAAAATAAGTTACTGTCACAACAAGAATACAAACTTTGCCACTTACATTCCAAAGCCTTTTGTGGACCAAAATTATTGTTACTGAAAGAGTTGTAGCAGGTGGTGCAGAGACATAGGACACAAACCTTTTGCAGTAACTAAGGCACAGCAACATCTCAGTTCAATATACAATCCCTTATACATCATCAAACATCAGCAGCAGTGTGTCCTCTCCACAACCCTCTACTCTCCGAGGCCTGATTCCAAACTTGATACCAATCCATAACAAATTCCCATTGACGCCAATTCCCAATTTACAGAAAACCTAAGTTATGCAAGCTTATCCATCTCAATTTAGGATTCGGCCCTCAGCCGATGACAGTCGGAACAGAGCATGGCCTGGGTGGGGCTCCACTGTAGATCTGTTTGGGTTGGGGTTCAGTGGAACCATAAGCTAACCTGAGTGAGCTTATCCCAACAGGCCTGAAGGAAGGAAAGTAAGGGGATCTAGTCATCATTGGCAGTGACAGCGATGGGGTTGACATAGGCAGCCGCCTCCAGGTCCTCTGCCCGTTTCCTGCGCATCTCTGCGGGTGGGCGTGGTGGTGGGTTCTGGGGAGGGAGCTTGATGCTCTCTCCCACCGGCTTACGGGCACTCTCCTTCCTGGGCAGGATGGGCTCCCACTGCTCCCCTCGGATGGCTGCCTGGAAGACATACAGACACAATAGACAAAAGATCATTCAGGCTCCCTCAATAACATAGATAAATGGGTTGCTTTGGTACTGATCTCTAGAGGCATGCATGCAGTGAATTCCCAACAACAATAGGTGATAACAGCCAAGTCACTCCCCTGACAGCCTGGGTTTCTTAACTAGCTAATAATGATAAATACCAGAGGGAAAACAAACGCTTCCTTGTAAATCAAGGGCAGTAGGTGCATACAGGAAACTTGAGTGTTGCATCAACTGATAGCATCAGCTGATATTGCACCAATTAGATTTATCACACTGCCTTCATATGGTGGTCAGACAACAACACTACCTGGTTGTTGTAATATATAATAATAATATATGCCATTTAGCAGACGCTTTTATCCAAAGGGACTTACAGTCATGTGTGCATACATTCTACGTATGGGTGGTCCCGGGAATCGAACCCACTACCCTGGCGTTACAAGCGCCATGCTCTACCAACTGAGCTACAGAAGGACCACCTGTCTGACCACCTAACTTGAGTCAAATACTTTCAAATACTTGAAATACTAACCGCAAGGTAGATGAGGCTAGCTATGCCGAGGCAGACACAGCCAAGAACAGTTGCAAGGATGAAACCACCAGGAACGCAGATCCTATAAACACACACACAGACACACACACACAGAAAAAGAGTGTTACAAAGGCAAGGCACTGATAACATGCAATGTGATTTTTAAATAATGAAGATGGTGTCAAGAATGACTGTGCACAATGACACAACCTGTCTCTGCTACAGCTGGAAGAAGACAGTGAAGGGAAAGAATGTTGTCTCAGCCCAGAGTTCTGACTAGACTGACACAGAATGTACTCACGCTGCATGTAGAAACGCTCTGACATAGTAGTTCCTGGTCAGTGGGCCGAATGACTTCACACAGACAGTGAAACAGTACTGACCCCTGGAAGAATCACAATATTAATAGTTATTTATCGAGAACTTTCAGTGATGAAGACTTGCTTATGACTTGCTTTCAACTGGTGCAATCATATCTGTTGCATTACTGTTAGAGTGACTGTACAGACACGTTAGCTTGGTATGGTGTATGTGGGTACTCACGTCCTTTCTACGCTGGTGCCCTTGTTTCTCTTGCCCCTTGGGTACTCTAGTAGACAGACAAACACCCCTGCAGCTCTGGGCACATCAGTCAAGGTTACTCAACAACAACAGGCACACGTGGACCTCACTATACAATGCAAATATACATTTGGGTCTCATCTGGACATAAATGCACAAAGAAGATAAATAATGGTGTAGATGCCTGTAATGCATCTACAAACATTTCCTTGTGACGTGTCAAGGGTAAATCAGCATTTAATCACGACAATAGATACAATTTTGTACATGGAATTATACTGTAAGAGACAGCTCTGTCGCCAGTGAAAGGATACATAGCATAAGCAGCAAACTCCCAGTCCCTGAACTGGCCGGCCACCCCCACTATACCACCAGTAAGGAGAACTGAAATGAGGAAGTAGGAAGAAGAACATATTTCGTTTATCAACAGTTCCTGCAAGTCACAGATGAAGACACTTTTTTTTGTATCCTGTAACTTTCAAATCGAAATGTGCCAAGACCCAAACTATTTATACATTTTGTTTTTGGTCGGTTTTAATGACCAATGTTTGTTAGGCATACCATACTGGAAAAACACATATTAATATACAGTAATAACGCATAACTAATGGGATTACACATTCCTTTAACAGTTGATACCATTATACAAATACCAAACTCAGATGTCTAAACATGGCAAAAGTTCTCTACTCACTGAGCCCCGCCGCCAGAGCCTGTTCATTGGCCCACATAGCCCATTCTATTTTCCCCATTCTGTCTTCGTTCGGACCGACAGAACTCCTCTCTGTGCTTGGAAGTTATCCAAATGATCGCGGTTGTCACGTTCGATTATTATGGAAAGTGAAAATGTATAAGTTTTGGAGGAACAAAGGTGGGTGGTAGCAGCCGCCTGGTCTGGCCCTCGGTCTCGTAACGTCTGAGCGGAGCGATAGGAAAAAAGGTTGGGGATGTAACCTGGGAGGAGTAACCCTTAACCAGAGAGGAAGAGGCGAAGCGAGAGCACCAACTCGGCCAAAATCTGTATTATTACAAGCAGGTGACGTTGTTTCGTTTCTTTCGCTCACCAAGTTGTTGTTTGGAGGCCAATAAGCGTCTGGAATTTGGTCCACAAAAAAATGTAATGGCTTATTTGCTACGTGAGGTTTATTTGATCAAATAGAAATTTCGTAATGCTTAAGTTATGAGTGTACTGATATAAGTAGGACATCCCGGCAACTTTATATCAGAGTTGTATCGAGATGGTTATGCATGAAGCAAGCAGCTTCTCTCTCGCCATTGAATAAAGGCGGTTTACGTCAACAACCCTAATCTAATATTCAAACGTTTTTTAAATTATGAGATGTATCCACCAATCAAAAGAGAGGATAGGCAGAAACTAGACAGCCAACTATGCTTATTAATCTGTACCACTTTGTGGACAATGACTCCATTGTTAGGGCAGAGAGACAAGTATCTCGAGTACGGTCCAAACACTAAAAAGACACACCCTATCCCCTCAGCCCTCAAATTAAGTGGACACTTCTGATGATGTATTTTATTTTCTACAATTTCCAAAAGGTAACCAAACAAAAACAGATTTACTTTTTAAGTTGATTTGTGCTGTCATGTGCATATGCCTCCCTGCTGTCTTGGCTAGTTCTTATTGTTTTATTTCACTGTAGAGCCCTCAGTCCCCCTCAAAATGCCTTATATAGCTCTTTTGTCCCACCCCACGCACATGCAAAGACCTCACCTGGCTTAACTGGTGCCTCCAGAGACGAAACCTCTCTCATCGTCACTCAACGCCTAGGTTTAACTCCACTACTCATCCTACCATACCCTTGTCTGTACATTATGCCTTGAATCTATTCTACCACACCCAGAAATCTGCTCCTTTTATTCTCTGTCCCCCATGCACTAGACGACCAGTTCGTATACCCTTATCCTACTCCTCCTCTGTTCCTCTGGTGATGTAGAGGTTAAACCAGGCCCTGTAGCCCCCAGTTCCACTCATATTCTCCAGGCACTATCATTTGTTGACTTCTCTAACTATAAAAGCCTTGGTTTCATGCATGTTAACATCAGAAGCCTCCTCCCTAAGTTTGTTTTATTTACTGCTTTAGCACACTCTGCCAACCCTGATGTCCTAGCCATGTCTGAATCCTGGCTGAGGAAGACCACCAAAAATTCTGAAATGTCCATCCCCAACTACAACATTTTCCACCAAGATTGAACTGCCAAAGTGAGTGGAGTTGCAATCTACTGCAGAGATAGCCTGCAGAGTTCTGTCATACTATCCAGGTCTGTGCCCAAACAGTTTGAGCTTCTACTTTTAAAAATCCACCTTTCCAGAAATAAGTCTCTCACTGTTGCCGCTTGTTATAGACCTCCCTCAGCCCCCCAGCTGTGACCTCGACACCATATGTGAATTAATTGGCCCTTATTTATCTTCAGAGTTTGTACTGTTAGGTGACTTAAACTGGGATATGCTTAACACCCCGGCCTTCCTACAATCTAAGATAGATGCCCTCAATCTCACACAAATTATCATGGAACCTACCAGGTACAACCATAAATCAGTAAACACGGGCACCCCCATAGATATCATCCTGACCAACCTGCCCTCTAAATGCACCACTGCTCTGCTTCAACCAGGATCTCAGCGACCACTGCCTCATTGCCTGCGTCCGTAATGGGTCCACGGTCAAACGACCACCCCTCATCACTCTCAAACGCTCCCTGAAACACTTCAGCGAGCAGGCCTTTCTAATTGACCTGGCTTGGGAATCCTGGAAGGATATTGACCTAATTCCGTCAGTAGAGGATGCCTGGTTGTTCTTTAAAGGTGATTTCCTCACCATCTTAAATAAACATGCCACATTCAAAACATTTTGAACTAAGAACAGATTTAGCCCTGGGTTCACTCCAGACTTGATTGCCCTTGACCAGCACAAAAACATCCTGTGGGGTACTGCATTAGCATTGAATAGCCCTCACGATATGTAGTTTTTCAGGGAAGTTAGGAACCAATATACACAGGCTATTAGGAAAGCAAAGGCTAGCTTTTTCAAACAGAAATTTGCAACCTGTAGCACAACTTCCAAAAGGTTCTGGTACACTGTAAAGTCCATGGAGAATAAGAGCACCTCCTCCCAGCTTCCCACTATACTGAGGCTGGGAAACACTGTCACCACCGATAAATCTACGATAATCGAGAATTTCAATAAGCATTTTTCTAAGGCTGGCCATGCTTTCCACCTGGCTTCCCCTACCCCGATCAACAGCTCTGCACCCCCCACAGCAACTTTCCCAAGCCTCCCCCATTTCTCCTTCACCAAATCCAGATAGCTGATGTTCTGAAAGAGCTGCGAAATCTGGACCCCTACAAATCAGCTGGGCTAGACAATCTGGACCATCTCTTTCTTAAATTATCTGCCACAATTGTTGCAACCCCTATTACTAGCCTGTTCAACTTCTCTTTCATATCATCTGAGATCCCTAAAGATTGGAAAGCTGCTGCAGTCACCTCCCTCTTCAAAGGGGGGGACACTAGACCCAAACTTTTACAGACCTATATCTATCCTACCCTGCCTTTCTAAAGTCTTCGAAAGCCTAGTTAACAAACAGATCACCGACCATTTCGAATCCCACCGTACATTCTCCGTTATGCAATCTGGTTTCTAAGCTGGTCGTGCACCTCAGCCACGCTCAAGGTCCTAAACAATATCATAACCACCATCAATAAAAGACAGTACTGTGCAGCCATCTTCATCGACCTAGCCAAGGCTTTTGACCCTGTCAATCTCCACATTCTTATCGGCAGACTCAACAGCCCTGGTTTCTCAAATGACTGCCTTGCCTGGTTCACCAACTACTTCTCAGATAGAGTTCAGTGTGTCAAATCAGAGGGCCTGTTGTCCAGATCTCTTGCAGTCTCTAAGGGGGTGCTTGTTGAGAACTTGTTCTCAACTGGCCTACCTGGTTAAATAAAGGTGAAATATAAAAAAGTAGCACAATTTATAACTTATTTGCATTCGTTTTTACTTACACTTGTATGTTAACTTCTCCATTGATGTTGTTTTTAAGTTTTCACTGACTTTTCTTAGCGGACGTACAATAGTCGCAAATTGAATTATGGGGTGTTTCAGGCCCCGGAGTGAACATAATTGTACACTCGCAAAGCCGATTAAAACGTGGGCTGAGTGGCTTACGTTGCAAACGTCCCTTGCTTGGCTAATCATTTGGACTGCCCTCCAAGATGGCGACGGGGATTCCCCCAAGGGCATAAGGCCGGTAGACGAGGGTGTGGCATAAGGTAAGTGGACGAGGGTGTGTCTTTTAAGTGTTTGGACTGCCACCCTTGTTAGTCTATCCATAATCTTTGCTTTAACTAACTTTGCTGCCTGATATGATTTGGTCAAAGGGGGAAATGTTCAGCTGTTGTAATATAGAGCAGGCTCAACTTGCCCGGCTGATATAAATTGTCCAACTTGCACTTAAAACAGGGTTTCCCAAACTGGGTCCTGGGGCCCCCACTGGGTGAAGATTATTTGAATCTGCTACACAGCAGATTCAAATAATCAAAGCTTGATGATGAGTTAGTTATTTGAATCAGCTGTGTAGTGCTGGGGGAGAGGGGCACAGGACCATGTTTGGAAACCCTGACTTAAACAATGGGGGATGAACCAGAAAGATCAGTTTTAGGCTATGCCTATTGAAATTCCTTGCGGTATCGTTGTTTTCAGTAAAATATTTTTAGCTGGGCCAATTTTAGAGCAGACTCAACTTGCCGACTGCTCAGTTCACTTGCCCCAGGCAACAGGGCAACCCTTAAGGTCCCTGCTACAACAAGGTTGTAGAGTTTTTGTAGTTTTACCTTGTTACCGTCAGGAGAGAAGAAAAATGTCCCCACCACTCTGGGACCTGTGGTGCCACCTTTGAAGATGACATGTAGGCTATATATCCAGCTCTTATACTAAAGCACCTACATTGTTCTCAATACTGTCATTTATAATCCTTTAAGGGATTTAATTTTAATTAGATTGTCTTGTGATTCACTCACTCTAAAGGTGACTGTTAAACTATTATGTAAAATGTACATCATCTACTTAGAAAATTTGAAATATTTTTCTACAGTTATTAAAGTACTAGAATATTTATGATCATTCTCACAAGGCATCCTCTCATCTTTAACATTACAAAACATTTAATCCAAACTTTCAATAGGAACATTGTCCAAATGAAGCACTAGTCAACAGTGTTAGAGGTATTCAGCTGTGTGAGGTTGTTTTGCTCCAGTTAAAGGGGCAATCCCTAGTTTTGGTAAAAAGCTGAGGGATGGGGCAGGAGAAATGTAACCACTCAAAATTATAGACAGAACTATGGATACAAGGACTGACCATGCATGATATCAAAATTATAGTTATAACCAAACATAAACAAACATTTAAAACATGGTTATATTTACTTTGTTTACAAACATTGTAGTAAAACAAGCTGATATTTTGAGTTCTGATGGGGTATGACAGTTTAACGAAGCTCATGAGGTATTTACAAGTTATATTCTTCAAGAATCAATGGTTACATATAATTAATTTATCAGTCCAAAAATGTATATAGCAACTGCAGATTGCCCCTTCAATGACTAAGTCTTTGCATATGTATCCAATTGATTGAATTGGAATTGTTGATTGTTAAAATGTCTGGTCTTTCTTTTCATCAAAGAGTTCTGTCTCTGCCCAGCTGGGAGGATGGCTTGCATCATGCACTCTCCTTGGGCAGCCCGTCAGATCCAAGCAGATGCTCACTAGGGTCCTCTACCACGCGAGGTCCAGGTCCAGCCTTATACACAAAACAGAAATAATCCCTCAGACAAACCAACTTAATATCACATCTAAATGTAGCAGATCCATACATAATGTGTGGGTTTATAGGATCTGCATTCCTGGTGATTTCCCGTAAGCCGGTTGGAAAGAGCATCAAGCTCGCTCCCCAAAACCTTCCACTACGCCAACTTTCAGGCTTCAAACATAAAGATATAAAACTGTATTTTTTTGTGAAGAATCAACAACAAGTGGGACACAATCATGAAGTGGAACGACATTTATTGGATATTTCAAACTTTTTTAACAAATCAAAAACTGAAAAATTGGGCGTGCAAAATGATTCAGCCCCCTTAAGTTAATACTTTGTAGCACTACCTTTTGCTGCGATTACAGCTGTAAGTTGCTTGGGGTATGTCTCTATCAGTTTTGCACATCGAGAGACTGAGTTTTTTTCCCATTCCTCCTTGCAAAACAGCTCGAGCTCAGTGAGGTTGGATGGAGAACATTTGTGAACAGCAGTTTTCAGTTCTTTCCACAGATTCTCGATTGGATTCAGGTCTGGACTTTGACTTGGTCATTCTAACACCTGGATATGTTTATTTTTGAACCATTCCATTGTAGATTTTGCTTTATGTTTTGGATCATTGTCTTGTTGGAAGACAAATCTCCGTCCCAGTCTCAGGTCTTTTGCAGACTCCATCAGGTTTTCTTCCAGAATGGTCCTGTATTTGGCTCCATCCATCTTCCCATCAATTTTAACCATCTTCCCTGTCCCTGCTGAAGAAAAGCAGGCCCAAACCATGATGCTGCCACCACCATGTTTGACAGTGGGGATAGTGTGTTCAGGGTGATGAGCTGTGTTGCTTTTACGCCAAACATAACGTTTTGCATTGTTGCCAAAAGGTTCGATTTTGGTTTCATCTGACCAGAGAACCTTCTTCCACATGTTTGGTGTGTCTCCCAGGTGGCTTGTGGCAAACTTTAAACAACACTTTTTATGGATATCTTTAAGAAATGGCTTTCTTCTTGCCACTCTTCCATATAGGCCAGATTTGTGCAATATACGACTGATTGTTTTCCTATGGACAGAGTCTCCCACCTCAGCTGTAGATCTCTGCAGTTCATCCAGAGTGATCATGGGCCTCTTGGCTGCATCTCTGATCAGTCTTCTCCTTGTATGAGCTAAAAGTTTAGAGGAACGGCCAGGTCTTGGTAGATTTTCAGTGGTCTGATACTCCTTCCATTGCAATATTATCGCTTGCACAGTGCTCCTTGGGATGTTTAAAGCTTGGGAAATCTTTTTGTATCCAAATCCGGCTTTAAACTTCTTCACAAAAGTATCTCGGACCTGCCTGGTGTGTTCCTTGTTCTTCATGATGCTCTCTGAGCTTTTAACGGACCTCTGAGACTATCATAATGCAGGTGCATTTATACGGAGACTTGATTACACACAGGTGGATTGTATTTATCATCATTAGTCATTTAGGTCAACATTGGATCATTCAGAGATCCTCACTGAACTTCTGGAGAGAGTTTGCTGCACTGAAAGTAAAGGGGCTGAATAATTTTGCACGCCCAATTTTTCAGTTTTTGATTTGTTAAAAAAGTTTGAAATATCCAATAAATGTCGCTCCACTTCATGATTGTGTCCCACTTGTTGTTGATTCTTCACAAAAAAATACAGTTTTATATCTTTATGTTTGAAGCCTGAAACGTGGCAAAAGGTCGCAAAGTTCAAGGGGGCCGAATACTTTCGCAAGGCACTGTATGTGTGTATGTGTGTGTGTGTGTGTATGTACCTTGGTGCTGATTATATAGCTGATTCCCTTCACCATGGGCTCCATACCAATGGCCTGCTTCAGCTCCTCAGATAGTGTTGTTGGGGCAACCGTAAGACCCTGTAGAAACCTGACGTGGGACAGGTAAAGTCACAGGAGGGAGTGTTGTCTGACTGTCTGAGTGTGTGTTTGTGAGAAACTCACTGTCCTCCGTTGGTCTCTGGTGGGAAGAAGTGTTTGACCACCTGGACAAACTCTTCCACATTCTGCTGAAGAGTGTAGATCACTGCATTGGGACCTGCATCAAATGTGTATGCCACCTGGTGGAGAAGAGAAAACATTGGTCACTGCTTATACTCATGAAAATAACTCTGAACCAAAGTTATAGCTTTGTTACAGCAGTGTTATAACAGAGTCAGCAGAAGGAGGGATGTGATGCTGCACTAGTCCTCTGAGACTCATGAAGAAGTACTAGGTCATAGACGCGGCAAAGAGGTCAATAGAACGCAGACCATGGGGGATAGAAGAAGGATGCCGGATTGGGGCACAAAAAAATCTGATCTAACAAAGTGGATATTCGTCAAATCCGTCATGATCAATGTATTGTAACAGGCCCACAACGTGTTTACAGAGTCTGATTTGGATATACTGTTTTCGCTGCATAACATTTCAGGTTTAGAAGAAGTGACTGCTAAATGCTAACTCCCATTCATATAAACTGGTAGCAGAGAGAAATCAGTGGTGGTAGTCAAAGTCATTTTTTAACTGTAATGCAGTTGATTGGTGATGATGACATGAACATATATTGAAATTGACATCAATACAAGCATTATACTCTGATGTTTACCACAACATTGTGTGAAATACACATAAACAACAGCCTAAATGTAGGCTAATTTCGCTTAGGGGAAATAAGGAGATTCTGGATCTTTCCATGGCATTTCCACTGTTTTGGTCAAGATCCATTGACTTCTTTACCACATCCATACTTGGGATTGTTAACACATTTTCTATTCCTCTTGAACTGTAGAAATACTACCAGTTTCATATCTCTATTTCATAATCTCAGAATATAAACAATTACTGCACCTTGTTCTGCTTCTTAGCTTAGACCCCTTGTAGAACCGTCAATGTTCCATATGACTAGCACATTTCCATGAAAGAACTAACTCCCTGATGGTGCTCACCTTTGTTTCCCTGTAGTGACGGTTATAGCGGTGCACAAGGTTGATAACACGGCGCGACACGTCGTTGAGGTAGAAGATGGGTGGGTAGGTGTCCAGGCAGGTGGCATGGAACTGATTGCTATCCTTCATGGTCAGCTCAGCGAACGCAGTAAAGTCCCTCTTATGTACAGCCTCAATCATCTCCTTCATCCTGGCTGGGACCACAGAGTCTGCCCGGTGCTGAGGGGGAGAGCACAAGGGTTAAAGGTAAGGGTTAATAACTTAATAACTGTGTGTGTGTGTGTGTGTGTGTGTGTGTGTGTGTGTGTGTGTGTGTGTGTGTGTGTGTGTGTGTGTGTGTGTGTGTGTGTGTGTGTGTGTGTGTGTGTGTGTGTGTGTGTGTGTGTTTGTGTACCTTCAGGAGACTGCTCGTCTCTACACTAGTTTGCATGCCGGAAGTGCTGCCAACTGGTTTCCGCTCAGCACTGACCTAAAAAGAGAGAGGGAGAGATGGGGGTGTTGAGATTATTAAAGAAATGGGAGAACTGTATATGCCAACATTTGCTCCAGAAAAAGCCATCTTTCGTAATGATCAGAGAGACCTACCACCAGTACAAGGACCCTGAGCTCAGGCCAGTGAGTCTCTGGCTCCACCTGCTGGGCCAGACTGTCCTTGCCATCTCCTTGCTGGCCCATAATCCATTGGACGAAGCCCCCATACATACTCCTACAGGCACTGCCTGAACCCTGCCTAGAAACCACAGACAACTCCCCCTCCACTCCCATCACCCGGGACAGGGTGTACACTGGAACAGGAGAGTGGAGTGAGGAGACAAGATGGAGAGACAAAAGGAAAGTAAGGAGAAGAGGGATGAGGAGATGGAGACGGTACTTAAGTTCCCAACATTTAAAAAGCATAAAACTAGTTTCACACAAGCATTTACTTAATTTGATCTATTTAATACTGTGTTAGGTACAAACCATTATGATAGGACAGTCTCTTACCCAGACAGGCATAGCCGGCAGCAGAGGAGGCCAGTCCGGCTGCAGTTGGGAAGTTGTTGACAGAGCAGATGTGGACTTTATGGGACAAACCGGCCGTGTCTACATCAGCCTCCCCATCACTACGTCGCTTACGGGCCAGGCGCCGAACTGAGGAAGGAAACCACCAAAAACAACACATCATTGCTTGTCCTCCCCCTTTGCTCTCTTACTCTTCCCCCTCTACTCTCTACCTCTATCATATCATTGCATATAGTGACTCACTCTCCCTAAGGCAGGACTGTAGTCTGGGCTGGGTTATGTCCTCCTCTTTGCCGTTGAGCCAGATACGATCCTCCTGGAACGACCTGCTGCACGCCACTGTTGTGGTTGTTTTGAGCTGGGAGGAATAAGGACACAAGGCAGAAATCGTTAGTTTTTGTTGTTTTAACAAAACAGTAATATTTAGCCACTTGCTGAGTGTCTGGTGTACAGTATTACAGTCTTACCTGGTCTTGATGTAATGTGACACTCAAAGATGAATTTATAGGTAGAATCAACTCCTCATCCCTTTTCCCCCCTTTGAAACAGCAAGAACAACAAAGCATTTACAATTCAATACATTGTTATTTTCAAAGATTGTACAGAGAACATTCCTTTCACATCATTGTGGCAATTCATTTGTCATGTACCAATCAATGCACACACACCAAAGCGTGGCTAGAAGTAGCTACAGTGTTGCAAGCAAGCATTTAATTGATTCAATAAATGTTACAGTTTTACATTACATTAAGCTAGATGTGGTTGACAGTGTTCTTTGGTTGACATGTCTGTAGTGGATTATACGAAAATACAATACTCACAGTATTTGATGACAGCGATATTCACAGGCGCACTGCATGTTACCATGGTGAGCTTTTTGCCGCTGGACATTTCGATAAAGTAAAATCAGGAGCAATAAAATAACAAAAAATACTATAAACGCGAGACTGTCTAATATTTTGAGATCCACTGATACAGTAATGTCTGCACAATCATAGAGCTTTACAAAACGTGTCTGTGGATTGGAGGGGGTAGAGCACGTGACTAAACCTCCCACCAATCAGCGCCACTCATGTACCGTGACTGAAACAAGGCAGCCAATCCTTTTGATCAGACCACGGTCGTCCGAAAATGAGGCCAGAGCCACATTTAGGGGGCGTATCTTGATCGCAGGCAGAAATGCAGTTGTGACTGGATATTACGAGTGAGTGCCGGGTATATTTGAACATATACCGTATATTAACAGCTCTTGTGTTATGTTCTTCTTTTATATGAAATTATGGTTTCGGAGGAAAGAAAAAAAACAGTAATCTAGTGTATAATTATTGTTATTATAAGAGGAACACTTGTTTTATGATCAAGAAGAATGACTCCTTGTCTGCTTTATCAATGCTGACATTGATTTATTGGAGTGAACGCTTTGAACATGAAACCAAATCTCCCATGAATTTATCTCCAAATATTTAGTAACATCATGCTTGTAAAGAACATCAATGTACTGTCAGATACTGAGTATTACCTGTGGCAGGTGAACAATAGAATCAACCATTCATATATCTGTGGTCTCACCAGACACCTGTTCAATGTAAGTGAAGCAGGACGTTCTTTAAGTGCTGTTGTAGACTAACGATTGAGATAATTTAACAAATCCTGCTACAAATACATGTCTCAGCCTCTTACTGCACATACTGCATACATTTCAGCATAGAGTATTTGAACCTAGTGAGTCAAAGCAACTATCTATTGCCAGCCTATACATTAGGATAGCCTAAGACGCTACCCAGGAGGCCTTGTAAAGAAGATTGACTACATTTTAATACAAACTATATTTTTCTTACGCCATTGCTCTTAAGTGATTATACTTTTTTAATGAAAGCAAATGTAGTGCAAACCCATATGACCTTCAAGCACTCAGCTCACAGACAAAATATCATCATGATAAAGCTGTTGATTATTTGTGGAATAAGCATTCAAATGTAAGGCTTTTTTATTTTTTAAATGTAAACTGTTGGATACAGGTCAGCAAAATTTTACAAAAAAATAATGAATATACCCATGTGCTCTGTCCAATTTGATGTTTTCACTATTTACTGAGTAGCAGCAGACAGTATTCACAAAGCAGTCTCTAGAAAAATGCATCAGCAGCAATATATGAATTGTTGTTCTGCTTCTTGTGGTGGAGAAAAAGTAAAACGTGGTGAAAATGGATATAAGAGAGAATATAGTAATGAGTTCCAGATGCACACAGGGGCTGATGTGATACCCCTGGGTGCATGACAAAGGCAGGGCCTTTGGCAAGTCAAAGACGGCCGCCAACGAACAGAGCCCTGCTCTAACCTATCCAGTCCTGAATCCCGCCCTAAGGCAGCTGTCTGACTGGTTCCTGAGCTCCTTTCAACGCATCAATCATCATCCTCATCAGAGTCCATCACCTTTCGTCGGTTGAACTGAGGGGAGGAAAGGGGATGCAGTCAGTTAAAAGTCTGAGATTGTGATACTGTATTTGATCCGTGAACTCACCTTGACAGTTGTCTTTTTGTCTGTTTGCTGACTAACTTTTTCTAGGATGTCGATCAAACCAGTCTCTGAAATCTGAAAAGAGACAATCCAAATGTAAGGAAGAGCCAATAGCAGATGGGTCAAGTCAGTGCTTTTCATAGGGAATAGTTTTTAATGTTTAAACATTTGAATGATATGAAAAAAAAAAAAAAAAAATTAATGTGAATTCACAGGGCAAAATATGGTCCTGCATATATGACTGCTCAGGGGCAATGCAGTCACTAGCGAAGAGAAAGAACCGTCAGGCTGTCTAAGTGTTTGTTTTTTTCCGGGTCGCGTAAGTCCAAACAGTGTAAAAAATACATATATAGTATACACTGAGTGTAAAAAACATTAGGAATAGCTGCTCTTTCCATAACTGACTGAATAGGTGAAAGCTATGATCCCTTATTGATGTCACTTGTTAAATCCACGTCAATCAGTGTAGACGAAGGGGAGGAGACAGGTTAAAGAAGCATTTTTCAGCCTTGAGACAATTGAGACATGGATTGTGTAGGTGTGCTATTCATATGAGAGGGGACGCAGTCCCTATGTTGTATTGTTGTCTCTACCTTCTTGCCCTTTGTGCTGTTGTCTGTTCCCAATCATCTTTGTACCATGTTTTGTGCTGCTACCATGTTGTGTTGCTACCATGTTGTTGTCATGCTGTGTTTCTACCATGCGGTGTTGTCATTTGTTGCTGCCTTGCTATGTTGTTGTCTTATGTAGTGTTGTGTTGTCTCGTCATGTGTGTTTTGTCCTATATTTTTATATATTTTTTTATGGATCCCAGCCCCTGTCCCCACAGGAGGCCCTTTGCCTTTTTGTAGGCCATCATTGAAAATAAGAATTTGTTCTAAACTGACTTGCCTAGTTGAATAAAGGTTAAATAACATTTTAAAAAATAGGGTGACTGGGCAAGAAAAAAGTTAAATGCCTTTGAACAGGGTATGGTAGTAGGTGCCAGATTTTTGCAATGCTGCTGGGGTTTTCACGCTCAACAGTTTCCTGTGTGTATCAAGATTGGTCCACCACCCAAAGGACATCCAGCCAACGTGACAACTGTGGGAAGCATTGTAGTCAGCATGGGCCAGCGTCCCTGTGAAACGCTTTTGACACCTTGTAAAGCCCATGCCCCGATGAATAGAGGTTGTTCTGAGAGCAAAAAAAGGAGTGCAACTCAATGTTAGGAAGGTGTTTCTAATGTTAGGGCACACACATATAGAGTTGAAGTCGGAAGTTTACATACACATTAGCCAAATGCATTTAAACTCAGTTTTTCACAATTCCTGACATTTAATCCTAGTAAAAATTCCCTGTCTTAGATTTGTTAGGATCACTACTTTATTTTAAGAATGTGAAATGTCAGAATAATAGTTTACATACACTAACAATTTAGTGTATGTAAACTTCTAACCCACTGGAATTGTGATACAGTGAATTATAAGTGAAATAGTCGGTCAGTAAACAATTGTTTGGAAAAATTACTTCGTAGATGTCCTAACCGACTTGCCAAAAGTATAGTTTGTTAACAAGACATTTCTGGAATGGTTGAAAAACAAGTTTTAATGACTCCAACCTAAGTGTATGTAAACTTACAAATAAAATCGCAGGAAATGAGCTTTAAAACGGCAAAAAGTTATTTCAGGTCCATGGAGAACTTTGTAGAATTGCAGGAAATTGGCTTAAATATTGACAAATTTCTCTAAAATGTTCTCGCCCCCTACCTCCCCCATAGCCTAAGCCCCACTTTTTTCAGTTAGGGATTTTTTCCTAAGCATTAACAATCACAATTTTGTTTAAACGTACGTTCAATGATATATGTCCACATATGCTTTAGGTCCAGTTCTCTCACCTTTCCTCCCAGCTGGCCCATGCGGGCCATCTGTATGAGGTAATTCTCCACTGCTTTGGCCTTCTCTGGCTTCACCAGAGCCAAGTTACTCACTGCAACAAAATATAGCAGGCTTTTAGGCAATGGAGCCACCTATTGCTAAACCAGGCGTAGGTGCTGAAAGTTCCAATATCAGATCAATGATTCATTCAAACCAGGGGGATATGAAAGACCTACATCTGGCGCGGGCGGACTGGTCTAGAACCTGAGCCAGTATGGAGTTCCTCATCTCTGTTTCCCTGTGAAAAGACAGTACAGAAGATTATAGTTAGGCCACAATGGCCCTGTGTAAATGAAGCCAATTGTTTTATCACATTGACTAGATTTATAAATAGTCTGTCACATAGTTCTTCATAAACCAGAGCTGCAAAGTGCAGGTCAAGACATGCAACATTAGCAAATTACTGTGAACTAAACCAACAACAGGGGAGACATCTGTGTCTCTGAAATGTAGCTATACTCAGCGCTGAGTTGTGAATGCATGACGGGAATAAAAGTTTAGATGGATAAATAATGAAGACCAACTTCTGTTTGGCCTCCTGCTGCCCTTGCTGGTCATTTGAAGAGTCCTGGGAAGGGAGGGGAGAAAAGAGACAGTCAAAGTCCACTCCTTTCTTTAGTTGTTTAAACATAGGTATTTTTAAACAACAAGAGAACAGACCAGCCAACAGGCTACTGTATCACACAGCCATGCTGAGCGCACACATCGGCTCTCTCTTGAAGTGCAGCCTAATATTGATGTGAATTTTTCACACCCTTGGCAAAGGGACTAGATCTTTGAACAACATTTTAAACTGTACCAAAACGTGGTTCAGAAAACAACCCGTTGCCCCCTCCCCTATCCCTACTCCTTTGGATTTTGCAGATCTGAAAGAGCCTATTGGTAGACTGGGTGGAGCCATCCCTGTATTGATTACATCTGCCCAGTTCCTTCAAATCTAGCCTACCTCAAGAGGGACAGGGATAGGGAGTGGGACACAATTAACTGTAGTATAGTAGAATACAAAGTGAATATTTACAGGTTTCTGGGAGAAAAAAAATTATACAAAGCTTTAAAAAAAAGAACAAATAATAATAATATATATATATATATATATATATATATATATATATATATATATTATTTTGTAAGTTTAACATATAAGCTTCACTCAAGCTTGATAACCATGTCCCAAACCATTCACAATACATCATGGTTCTGGCATTCAATCATTTTGCTATTCCTTTATTGCAAACATACTTGGGTCACATTACTCAAGGAGCACAGACACAACTGCCAGACATGCTGCATTGCTCAGTCCAGGTCATTAATTATACAGCCTTTTGCCATGTCACCGTCATCACACAATGTGCAGTACAGTAGCTGTACAGCAGCTTACCCCCGGACTCATTTGGTTCCAAGACAGACTCTGAAAAATGAGCAACTCAAATTCAATGACAACATCTCTGTTGGATGAAAGGATTCCTAGTGTGACTATGTCCATCCCATTCCCAATCTTTTGATTGATAATCTCTGTCATCATGTCACTCATATTGAGGTATAACTCAATCATAAACACTAACTACCTTTAGCGCCTATTGACAATAGTATCTTCTGGCTGGGTGAGTTTTGTTAAGAGCCCCGACACTCGTTGCGGATGTTAAAACGCATTACTTGCGGTACGGTTTTGGAAACAAGTCACGTGTCTTTCATATATGCGAGAAATAATAATAAATCCCCCCAAAATAAAAGGTTAAATTACTACACACCTTATTTATTTATTTGTATTATTAACCTTTATTTAACCAGGGGAAGTCATTGAGACCAGGGTCTCATTTCCAATGGTGCCCTGAGAACAACAGTTCAAGCAATGTGAACAACAATTCCAGCATGATCACTACAAAGTTACAGTTACAACATTTCAAATTAATTGTTACATTCAAAAGGTTAGTAGAAACAAATATATACAATCAATCAAAACCAGTGCAGTTTTCATTGGTCACATTCTTTATTATAGCCGTAAATTCACCTTTTGGGACCAAAGAATCCAGTTTTAGAGTGACCTGTAGGACATTCCAGGACGGAGGGGCATAGTAACTCAAATCAGTCTTCCCTAACTCAGAGGAGACCCATGGAATCTCTAGTACCAACCAGTCTTGAGAGAGAGTATTATACTTACCAGATTTCCTATTTAGAAGTGAGATGAGGTAGTATGGGAGTGCTTTATTTATTAATATTAGCCAATGTTGGGTCCTTCTGTTACTCAGAGACTCCCATCCAACAGAACTATATAAGAGAAAATGATGCGTACAGAAATGACCACCAATCATAAAACGAAAGGCTTAGTGGTAGACTGTATCTAGAGGTTTTAACAGAGGCTGCCGTATGCATGAAGATTGAGTCGCCATAGTCAATTACTGGGAAGTGTTGCTTGAACAATCTTCCCCCTATCTTCAAAAGTGAGACCATTTATTTCTATACAGGCAGTGGCGTTTACACTTGTCACATATCAGTTTGGAAACAATGTTTAAAAAAATTGTCTTAATAAAGCTGCATACAAACATGGTCCCTTTTCTGCTTTCTTGACTAAGGCAGCTCCAAAATGCAGGTGTTTCAGCCTAGCTCAGTGCTTTCTGTGGTGGAAGGGCAGCCAGCAGAAAATATTGAGCATAGGGGTTGGTAATAGAGGTCGACCGATTAATCGGAATGGCCAATTAACTAGGGCCGATTTAAAGTTTTCATAACAATTGGTAATCGCCATTTTTGGACACCGATTGTGGCCGATTACATTTCACTCCACGAGGAGACTGTGTGGCAGGCTGACTACCTGTTATGCGAGTGCAGAAAGGAGCCAATGTCAGTTGCTAGCTAGCATTAAACTTATCTTATAAACTTATCTTACAAATCAATCTTAACATAATCACTAGTTAAACTAGTAATATCATCAACCATGTGTAGTTATCTAGCTTGTCCCGCGTTGCATATAATCAATGCGGTGCCTGTTAATTTATCATTGAATCATAGCCTACCTCGCCAAACGGCTAATTTAACAGGCGCATTCGCGAAAAAAAGCACTGTCGTTGCACCAATGTGAACCTAACCATAAACATCAATGTCTTAAAATCTATACTCAAGTATTGATTTTTAAACCTGCATATTTAGTTAATATTGCCTGCTAACATGAATTTCTTTTAACTAGGGAAGTTGTGTCACTTCTCTTGCGTTCGGTGCAACAGAGTCAGGGTAGATGCAGCAGTTTGGGCAGCTTGGCTCGTTGCAAACTGTGTGAAGACTATTTCTTCCTAACAAAGACAGCCAACTTTGCCAAACGGGGGATGATTTAACAAAAGCACATTTGCGGAAAAAAAAGCACAATCGTTGTACGAATGTACCTAACCATAAACATCAATGCCTTTCTTAAAATCAATACACAGAAGTATATATTTTTAAACTGGCATATTTAGTTAAAATAAATCCAGGTTAACAGGCAATATTAAACTAGGGAAATTGTGTCACTTCTCTTGCGTTCATTGCACGCAGAGTCAGGGTATATGAAACAGTTTGGGCCGCCTGGCTCGTTGCAAACTAATTGCCAGAATTTTATTTAATTATGACATAACATTGAAGGTTGTGCAATGTAATAGTAATATTTAGACTTATGGATGCCACCCGTGAGATAAAATACGGAAAGGTTCCGTATTTCACTGAAAGAATAAACGTTTTGTTTTCGAAATTATAGTTTATGGATTTGACCATATTAATGATCTACGGCTCGTATTTCAGTGTGTTATTATAATTAAGTCTATGAATTGATAGAGCAGTCTGACTGAGCGGTGGTATGCAGCAGCTTTCTTCTCCAACACTCTGTTTTTGCATTATTTAAACCAAATTGAACATGTTTCATTATTTATTTGAGACTAAATTGATGTATTATATTAAGTTAAAATAAAAGTGTTCATTGTTCATTCAGTATTGTTGTAATTGTCATTATTACAAATATATATATATATATTTAAATATTTATTTTAAATTTGCCGATTAATCGGTTTTTGGTCCTCCAATAATCCAGTATCAGCGTTGAAAAATCATAATCGGTCAACCTCTAATAATGAGTTTGCCCCACAAAGATTTACATGCTAAAATCGCCACTGTATAAAGGAAATCAGTCTTTACTTGCAACTTTTAGTTTTTTTAAAGGCCAACTTAACATCAATCCAAATGCCTAGCTACTTATAAATGGAGAACTAGCATAATTTGAGCTCCTCTCAAGGTCTTTAAAATCAATTTTACAACACCTGGAGAAAAACAAACTTGGTTTTATCAACATTCATTTAAGATCGGTAATCAATTCTTTAATTGAATCAAAGCCAAGCTGAAGGTCATGAATGGCTTGCTGCACTGAGGGGGCACATTAATAAATTACTCATCTGCATAGAGATGTAAGCACCAGTTGTTATTATTCAGGGACAAACCACCATTATTTATGAAAATAGTGAACAGTAAAGGGCCTAGTATTGAGCCTTGTGGCACTCCTTTGGTTATGTTAAGAAAATTAGACAGAATGCCATCAATAGATATACATTGACGTCTGTCGTGCAGTTGCCTGGAAACCGGACGTTGAATTGCATTGAATCCTACGTTGGGCAGAAATGTGCATTTCAGTCAAGAAAGTTTCCTCCACCAACCTCTACAAGCCAGAATGTTGAATAAAATAATATTACAGTGTACTTAACCGGTTGTACGTACAGTTGGTCCTTTTGGCAGTAGTAATGTGAAACAATATATCCACATGAAAGTATAATTACATACATTTTTCAAAGCACTGGTAATGTGTT
This sequence comes from Oncorhynchus keta, assembly GCF_023373465.1. Lineage (NCBI taxonomy): Eukaryota > Metazoa > Chordata > Actinopteri > Salmoniformes > Salmonidae > Oncorhynchus > Oncorhynchus keta. The sequence goes on along the minus strand of NC_068422.1, from coordinate 71,883,134 downwards.
CAGAATTCTCACATGAAGCATGAGCAGAACAATATAAACACATGCATGAGCTCGGCAAGTACGCACACATCTCGTGCATGTATTTTTGTCTTCTGTGAATGTTTCAGGTGATAGAAATCTGAGAAGCACTTGCTGTACTAATTAGCTCTTTGCGCTTCGAACACCTGTGCGTAAACGGAAGACGGACACCAAAAACTTTTGTCACTGAAAAAATACTGTCAGCTGCAACTGTTTTAAAATGTATTTTAATGTGATATGAAAGTTGAGGGCTTTATGTTTCTAGAACCATACCGCAATTGAAAATCGATTCAAGTGGGTTGTGCCGTGGCGGAGATCTTCGTGGGCTATATTTGGCCTGGTCTCAGGATGGTAAGTTGGTGGTTGAAGATATCCCTCTAGTGGTGTGGGGGCTGTGCTTTGGCAAAGTAGGTGAGGTTATATCCTGCCTGTTTGGCCTTGTCTGGGGGTATCATCGGATGGGACCACTTCTGTCTCAGCCTCCAGTATTTATGCTGCAGTAGTTTGTGTCGGGTGGCTAGGGTCAGTCTGTTATATCTGGATTATTTCTCCTGTCTATCCAGTGTCCTGTGTGAATTTAAGTATGCTTTCTCTCTCTCGGAGGACCTGAGCCCTAGGACCATGCCTCAGGACTATCTGGCGTGATGACTCCTTGCTGTCCCCAGTCCATCTGGCCGTGCTGCTGCTCCAGTTTCAACTGTTCTGCCTGAGGCTATGGAACCCTGACCTGTTCACCGGACATGCTACCTGTCCCAGACCTGCTGTTTTCAACTCTCTAGAGACAGCATGAGCGGTAGAGATACTCTCAATGATTATCTATGAAAAGCCAAATGACATTTACTCCTGAGGTGCTGACTTGTTGCACTCTCGACAACTACTGTGATTATTATTATTTGACAATGCTGGTCATTTATGAACATTTGAACATCTTGGCCATGTCCTGTTATAATCTCCACCCAGCACAGCCAGAAGAGGACTGGCCACCCCTCATAGCCTGGTTCCTCTCTAGGCTTCTTCATAGGGTTTGGCATTTCTAGGGAGTTTTTCCTAGCCACCGTGCTTCTACACCTGCATTGCTTGCTGTTTGGGGTTTTAGGCTGGGTTTCTGTACAGCACTTTGATATATCAGCTGATGTAAGAAGGGCTATATAAATACATTTGATTGGAAATTTGATTTGACGGCTGTTTTGGCTGCCAGATCCAACTCGCCTCTAAACAGACCATATAAGGTCCTTGGACTAAAAGGAGTGATTTTAGGCTCATTTAGTCCAATATTGGGCTAATCTAGGTATATCTATTAAGTAAAGTGTTTTGCTTAATGAAGCTTTAGAAATCAGTGCCAAGCAGGCTTGCTAGAAAATCCAGACAGAGGGTGGGGCTACTAACAATGACGTTCAGTGATTGCTTCAAACTAGGTCTGAAAAACAGACATTCACACTACTCTCGCACATGTGCACCAAAACACCTGGGCACATGCAAGCACCAGGGGAGCGGTAGAGCGGGCACAAGATTCACAAGAGGAGTGGGAGACGCGAGCGCCAAAGTCAACGAGTCATTGTCCTGTTCATAAAGTAAATGTATGTTTCGCCTATTCATAAATGTTGATTAAATCACATCACATAGCTTACTAGCTACTGGTAGTATAATTCGTGTCTCACTATGGCACGAGTTTACTAGCTAACGTTAGCTAGCTATCAATCTACAGTATCTTATAAGTAACTACGTTAGCTAGTAAACTAGGTACTGAATTATCTGGCTGCTATGCAAACATGCAATGAACAGTATTAGAAAAATTCGTTAAAGATGGTGATAGGTTAAAATACTCTAAACTTGAGCTATAAGGCTAACACTAGCTAGCTAGCGACAGACTGAACAGTGGATCTTCATATATGGTCGGAACTATGCATTTTTGGTCCCCTCAGGCTCTCTCCTTACCCCGTGTTTTGACTGCAGTTCGGCCATGCGTTGCCGCCTGATAGCCTCCAATTCGTCGTCTGCCATTGTGTTCGAATAGATAGAAAATAGGCCTTATCAATGGTAAAATAAGAAAATCTGTCACTTCACGAGTCTTGTGGAACTGTTTCGTTAGGGGCCGGGCCCTGCTTCAGTATAATGTAATCGATCTCAGAATAATACAATATCCATCCAGAATAAAGCAATCGAGCCACAAAAGGATAATATCGTAGAAATGATCTGTCTGGACAGTTTAGGCTTGCCCATCAACCAGTCACACTTACAACATCAAATATAATTAAATTAGTCATACATAAACATAAGATTGTAATTGTTTATTTTGCTATCTAGATTTTCCAAAATGAATTTCAGGACACAAAAATTGGTAATCAATATTCTGAAGGAAATGGCACACATCACAACCCCACTGTCCAATAAAGCTTAGACATTTTGTTAATATCAGATCAAACATTAAAAAAAGTGTTTGCTGTCATCGATTGGTCCAAAAAGGCAAGTGAAACAAATGACTGGGATCTCTGAGAGCCTTGGATGACAGGATAACAACTGTTACTGGTAGAAATGTACCACATAAAGGATACTGTTCTTATGTTCTGTACTCAATAACTATAACAGTATAACTAGTATTACACAAGAGTGCTTTCTTAGGTACATTTCTACCTACAATAACTGAAGGATGACTTTAAACCACCTGAATAGGCCCAGGTGACAGGTCTCGGGTCACAGTCAGCCAGGGGCGCGTTCAGCAGGACACCACGTTTTGGAACGTTCAGATGTTTATTCTTCATAACATATTTCTATCTGACATGTAGAACAAGGAATCATGTCAACTCTGGTCATGTAATTTCTATCTGCAACGTTCAACAATGTTTAATCTCTCGTGGACAGACTACGTAAACATAAATGGTTCTGTAGATCTGGCATGATAAAACGGGATGAGTGAGATAATGAGCAGCATTAGTTCAGGTGATTTGGACTAATGACGATTTCACAGGTGTTAGCATCTTTCACATTTTGGAACGGGAGGGGATATTTGAACCATAGACTTGCCCGTAACTTGCAAAGAGAGAAAGGTGGAGATCTTCGTTCCGGTTCCGATCTCTTCCCTTAACACATATGGACCTGGAACTTAATCAAGCATCTGACAATTATGCAAGACATTAGTTCTGGGTTAATGGAGATTAGACAACGTTTGACAACTGAATGTGGTCCAGGTGAGAGATGGTGAGTGGGGGTGAGTGACAGACTCTCTAGCTCCCCCGGTAGGTAGTGTAGGAGAAGCGGCTGCAGAGCAGAGGGACATGGAACTTCTGACTGTGGTCTGTTATGGTGAAGACTATCTGCAGATAAACACAGACCACCAATGTGTTAGTAACCACTCAGCCGATCAATCGGAGCTACCGAAACATTTAGCGTTCAGTTAGCACTCGCAGAGCTGACAAGGAAATAAACAGAAGCTGATTCTGTAGATATAAAGACACATTTATGTCTAACTTTATATGTCCAACCGTCATACATTTAAATGCACACATTCTTTATGATAAAAGCATTGAAGACTGTCTTCAACTAACCTCCACGTATGGGTAGAAAGAGGTCTCTCCTAGACTCCCCCAGTATTGGCCCGTCTCAAAGCGCATCTTGTACACTGCTGGAGTGAAAGTTTCTCTGGTGATGAGTCCTGGGCAGCGCCCATCATCATTAGTAGTCCTGAGAAGAAATGATTTAAAATTATATAAAATACAGTGGACATTGGTTTGATGTGATCCTGAAATAAGCCGTGGCTCATTAACATTACTACCGGTATATATTCATATTTGATCATATTATGCAGCCCTACTGAAAGAGGCTGTAGGGGTGAATCTGAAATTGATAAAACAAATACTAAATGCGTATTTGTCTATTATATTGATTATTATGGAGCTGCTAAGAAATTATTGTGTTAATTTCCATTCTATGTCTATGTTAACTGGTGCTACAGCACTCTCTGTGGTGAGGTTACCCTGTGGTGAGAAGGTTCCAGAGTGAAGTGGAGGGATCCATGCGATGCAGGCTGAGGGCCATGTGGGCTCCAGGGATGCCCATCCCGGTGTTCAGGACGTGAGTGGTCAGGGGGCTGTATGGAGCTGCCATCTCTGCACACTACAGCGCATACACCGACAGCATAGTGAGTAAACATTATGGACATTTGGCTACTATAATTTTGCACACTATATACAGAAAGCTGTAGGCTAACTGTAGCCTATAAATGATTTATTATTTGGGTTAAAATAGAAGTTAGGCCTAGCTGAACACTTAATCTCTATGAGATGAACTAACCCAACATTTGTTATATTTTCCCATCTTTTACTTTCGCTTTATTATTTTCATGAATGTCATTACAATCCTGCAGACAAACGAATATCACATGTCAATAATTTCGGTTAAAACACTATTTCTGAAAATCATAAGCAATATATTAGCCTACCGTGTATTCGTCCAAAAGATGATCCTTTATGTGCTGTAATCGGCTGGTACTCATGTGCGCTGATTTCAAAGTCATCCCAAACCAGATTCCCCCTCTAGTGAAAAGTATGACATTTACGGTGAATTAACTGTAACAGATTTTAAGCACAAGTTCAAAACTCACGAGGATATTCATATGACTAGGGCTGCTGTTTGCTGTTGCAACTTACATGTCTCGTTGGGAGGGACATCAGCATTTGTTAATGGTTAAGAGTATGCAAACATCCCAGTAACAATTGGCCTTTTAACATTTTTGGAAACAGGCTTGGGTCAAAGTGCATTTTAGCACACTTTAGATAAGTCCTTAATAAAGTGAGGATTGTAGGCCTAAATGTCATTATTAGCATACTTGTGTAGCATAACATTGTTTCAGCCAGGGTGAATAACATATGCCTACTGCTCTACACAGGGGAGCAAGCTTAAAAACACCTGCTCTATGAGTTGCTTTATTTTCCTTTCAATCCAGTTTAGAAGCTAGATGTATATAATGTACAGTGCATTCAGAGGAATTCAGATCCCTTGACTTTTTCCACATTTTGTTATGCCTTATTCTAAAATTGATTACCTATATTTTTTCCTCATCAATCAACACACAATACCCAATAATGACAAAGCAAAAACAGTTTTTGTAAAATGTTAGCAAAAATAAATAAAAACGAAAACATTTCATTTACATAACTATTCAGACCCTTTACTCAGTACTTTGTTGAAGCTCCTTTGACAGTGATTACAGTCTTTTTGAGTATGACACTACAAGCTTTGACACTACAAACATTTGTTTTTGCTTTGTCGTTATGGGGTATTGCGTGTAGAGTGATGAGGGAAATATTTTATTTAATACATTTTTGAATAAGGCTGTAATGTAACAAAATGTGGAAAAAGTCAAGGGGTCTGAAAACTTTCCAAATGTACTGTATGTGAACCTTGTTGAAACCACACTGTCTGTATTCTGTCTCTAAATGTTGTCTATCACTTGCAGCTGCAGCACCATATCATCAAGTAAAATTCTGAGTATGTGTAAATGTACTTGGCGAATAAAGGTGATTCTGAGAGATAAAAAGCATCTTGCTCTCCCCATCCTCTCTGTAACACTCACATACTGTACACAAACAGTTTACACACGTTCCGCTGTGTCTGATGTTGAGCTTTACAATGTTTGTTGTTCAGTCAGCATTACACACACTACAGCATTGCCTTTCATCCTGTTTCCCTTTATTACACACACAGACACAGGAACCAAGCAACTGATTCCTATTTTCCATAATCCTTAACCCCAAACCATAAACCTGACTCCTAACCCCCATGTCTAAAATAACCTATTTTCTTGCGGGGACAGGCGAAATGTCCCCACTTGTCCAAATGTACCTTCTGGTCCCCACAAGGATAGTAAAACCAAACAAAAACACACACACACACACACACACACACACA